>NC_080605.1:9574478-9639478 GCF_027887145.1 Ammospiza caudacuta
CTTAGATACAAACCCTTAACAGGTTTTCTCCATAGAATACTATTTACAGTATAAGAAATTATTAATATTTCCTCCTCAAACTAAACTGCATATGGCTTGAAAACTCTGGAGAATACAGAAAGAATTTTCTCTCTCTCTCACACAACATGCACAGAAAATATGACATTAATGTCTTCCTTTCTTAGGGGGCAAGTTCCCAGCCCTCACCCCCATTCCTGCCTCCTCAATGGCACACACAGTTAAGCCATTCCTCCCTGCTGTACAGTAATGCTTATTTCCCTGTTTGTTGAAAAACTTTGGACTAAATGTAGTTACAAAATTAGTGGCAGCCCTGCCTTGCCTGTTTGGCTTTTTTTAAAGCTTCTATTTCAAGGTGACCCTTTTCCTACTTTGTGTGTCACCCCAAGTGTTGCTGCTCACATACTGAACCAACACTCTCCCAGTAATTAACACCAGCATTTAATGAAGTCCAGCTGCTGTGATGGCAAACTGAAGGGATGCCAACCTTTGTAAACTAGTACTTGGGCTACTCCAGTTACAGCTGCTTTAAAACCACAGCAATCAACTTCTCTTTGCCTACTTCTCAGAGATAATTCTTACCAAATAAGACAAGTGCTCAAGATTAAGCATTTAATAATAAAGCTTATCTCTGAACTAATATTTCAAGCTGGAAATTATATAAAGGGCTGGATCAACTTAAATGAACACTGCAAAATTAATAAAAATCCCAAGCAGCAAATGAAAATCTAAAATGAAGATTTGCAATGTTAAATACATAAACCTTTAAAAGCCCTAGAAGCACAGTTCCAAAGGGAAAATTGGAGACAGATTCTTCAGCAATATCTGGTCTTCTGAACTCTTTTCCTGATCCAGTATGAGAGACACATACAGCCAATGCTTTATTAAAATAACGCTCTCTGCCAGTTGATTCATTACATGCAGGGACATGGTAGGGATACTAGGTGAATGCTTTTAGAGACTGTTTAAAAGGGTCTGCATTATAACTCATACCACATGGATTTTCAAACCTTCCACAGTTTGCATCTACACAGGCTTCTTGCTCTACTCCTTAATCTACCTCACTGAAAATAGTTTCCATGCAGAATTACCAATAGCATTGCACAATTTAAATACACATTTCCTTAACTCCTCTCGACAGCCAAAAAAAAAGCAATTCAAAATTCCAAAAGATGCCCTCCTCTTCTCTCAGACCCTCATTTCTGCTTTCCATACCTACTCTGTACTCCCACTTCAGCTGAAAAGACACCCAGCTTGGGCTGGAGAGAGATCTGTGAGCTGAGCTGTCCCAGGCAGAGGAGTCCCAGCCTGCTGCCAGAGGTGGGCAAGCAGGGAGGGCCAGAGAAGGTGAGCTGGGCTGAGACAATGAAGAGCAGAACCCTGGCAGATGTAATTATTTCTCAAAATTACTAACAGAGATAATGGCTTCTACCATGATAAACAGTCAGAGGCATTTTAAAATGCATGTGGGGAGGGAACTGACTAATTTACTTTCATTGGAACTAATTTAAACATAGGTAATATGCAGCAATTTACAAATATATTCAGCACCAGGAAGTCAACAATTCTTCCAAGCAGGGGTTAATCCAAGGCTCAAGCCCTGCAGTTGGGCCAATTTTTCCACCAGAGACCTAACATTGCAGGATTGGCATTAAAAGTACATCCTCGATTATCCTGGATATCCATGCCCCTGAGAATATAACTTAAAAACAAAATCATTAGCTTACACAATAACATAGTCCTTGAAAAATAAAGAAATTCTTGTGTACAGAGCAATGCTGACTTCCAAGCACAAATTCCTTTGTTTTCCTATGAGCTGCACTGAAATAATTGCATAACCTGGCAGCACTTTGCAATGTGTCAACAATGCAGGGGCAGGAAGGTAGGAAAAACTAAAAGCCAAGAACACAACTTTGGTGCAACTTACAGAAAATGTTGCACATATTACACCATCTATTTTTCTTATTGTAGTTTTGATTTTAAATTATTCAGACTTTCACAGGGCAAGTAAATTTTTAGTCTCAAGAAGCTGTTGTGGTGAGGTTTTACAAGGGCAACCATGGGAATGGGACATGATGGCTTTGCATGGCACATCAGTAACAAGGCTCACAAACCTCTCACATGCATTGGCATCCTTATAAGAGTCAACCATGAAAAAAGTCTGTTTACAACAAAAGGCATCTGGTAACTATGATTATTCTGCCTTAAAACTGAACATTTTAGATTTCTTAGCTCCCTCTTTTGTTCAGTTTTAGTTCCTATGCTTCCTGTTTTCTGCTCTGCCCAGTTCTTTTCCTACACGTTAGAACCCCGCATGACAAAAAACTTCATAATCACCCCACTGATTTTAAAACAGGTGAGTTTTATTAGTTTCACCAAGAAAGAAAGTTCATACATATATTTTTAATTCATTTTTCAAATCATTCCAAGAGGCAGCTACCCTGTTTTTTCTGCAATGATAAAGCTCACAACTTGCTAGCCTGGAAACTCAAGGGAATTGTCTACTTGAAAGTAGAGCCTGAACTGCTAAATATGGATTCATATCTGGATATTGAAACCATCCTGCTTCCCAAACACTGGCTGTTCTCCATGCAGTCAGACTTCAGGTTGGTCTAACATGCTGGTGTACACAAATGCACACAGACATTGAGGTCTGTATCCATGAAATGAAAGGTATTTTCTCTTTTGTCCTGGAGGCCTCTTTTTAAGTGACTGCATGCCACCACTCTGGAGTTAAGTAAAGGATGTAAAATAACTTTTGAAGAAAAAAAAGAAATCCTTTTATTACAAAACTCACAGGCAAAGGAACTGAAGTTTCTTATAGGATACTCTGTTCAAGATTTTTAGACACCTCAAATAAAGCTTCTTCTATATATTCATGAACAGAAGAATAGACACTTTAAGATCATGCATGGAAAGTATAATCTGTAGACCTTTCAGTATTGCTGAATTGCTGATTTCAGCACCCTAAGGCACTGCTATATCTGCATAGGTGGTTAGTCCCTGTGTAGCAGTGTACAGACTCCATGGGCACGTGAGGAGCTTCATGAATTAGGGGTATGACAGATGTGGCTCAGTCAGCATAAAGCAATAGCTTTAAACCTGCCACAGGCAGTGCTTCAGAGATGTCACTGTCCCACACTGTTTTTAAAGAACAAGATTCAGGATTCTGGCATCCTCAACTTTAAACCTGCTCCTAAAACTGGCACATTTTGCTTAGACAAGACATACCCTTCTTGTATAATGACACAGAAATGTAATAAAGTTGTTTTTTTCCTGTGAAGAAGTGGAAAAGTGTTTCCACTGTCTTTAGATTGTTGGCTTTCATGTTCTTCAGTAAGTTCCCCTCTGGACTGCCACAAGTCCAGAGTCTCCGTGTAAGCAGAGTTGAGCACAGACAAACCTGCAAGGGATGCTGCTGCTAACCCTGCATCTCCTCTCAGAGCATGGCAAGGGCTGCTGCTGCTTCTCTTGTGCTCACTTTCCAGACAGGGAAATACTAATTGTCTTTTAAAAATCTCTATAGTATTTTGTCAATATTTTTTTATTACAGCAGAGCATGTATAAATATTTTATTGTAAACCAAGGGCCTAAAATAAACAGTTTAGTAAATAGTTATTACATTACAAGGAAAAACATCTGTGGAAACTGTTTTCCATGTAATTATTCTTGCTATTTTACATTAGCTCTCAATGTGAATTTCTTTGGCTCTAATGTTTCACTTGTTCTAAATCTTCCTCCTTGTTGCTATTATTAAAATCTTAAAAAGGTGCCAAATCTTAAATGAAGAAAAAAAAAGATTCGCTAGAAATTATTCATATCACAGTGAGCCTCTACTAAACCTGGCAGGGGTGCAATATTTTCGGTGAAATTAACATAAAATATACAACTGCAAATTATCCAGGAAATAGCTATGTTCTTTACAGTGCACATTTACATTTGGTAAAAAATGTTCTACTTATCTGTCTAGCACAAAGCTCCAATCGCTTCCAAAGGCAGTTTTAAAGGGACAGTGATAGCTCTGCACAGGGAGCACGGTCCTTGCAGCGGCTGTAACAAATAGCTGGGGGGCAAAGTGACCTTCAGTAATTACTAGAGGTAACAGTCAGCACTGGACATTCCTTCTTGAGAATACCAACCATCTAATTTTAGATATATTTCCCTTTTGGTACGCTGGATGAATTTTCTCTCTTAGGCCTAAGTCCTTTCTACTAAACACAAGAAAAACTGTAATACCATGTAAAATGCAAATCTTGCTGTAAATATTTTATAAAATTGTTGCATACATCCCAAAAGCTATAGGTCTTAATTGAGAGCAGGCTATTTTTCCAGTCAATATATGGAAATGGAAAATGCTAATTCATGTTTTTCTACTTATGAAAAACCCTGGAGAATGGCAAAACCACAAATGCACTCACTTTAATATTATAAATATAATTTGGCTCCCTCTTTGCAGTCCCTGATGTCCTGGCTTTTATCTCCCAATGGCTGCAGAGGAAGAATCAGAGAATCGCTTTTACATCCCCTGCGCAGGAAGTTCCCCCAGCGTGCTGCCAGCTTGGCAAAAGAGCAACGGCCTGAGCTCACAACCGTGGCAAACAGGAACTGAAACAAGAAATTCCAGAGCTCCTGCACAGGAAACGAGCCTCACACCAGAGGCCAGCAGACCTGCTCAGGATCAGTGGTGTGCACACTCAGCCCCGCTGGTCAGAGCTGTCACCGCCATGGGATGGTGGTGTGGAGGAGCAGGGCTGTCGCCCAACACTGTCCCCCAGCCCCACGGCTCTGCCTTGCACTGACACTGTCCCACAGCCCCACGGCTCTGCCTTGCACTGACACTGTCCCCCAGCCCCAGGGCTCTGCCTTGCACTGACACTGTCCCCCAGCCCCACGGCTCTGCCTTGCACTGACACTGTCCCCCAGCCCCACGGCTCTGCCTTGCACTGACACTGTCCCCCATCCCAACAGCTCTGCCTTGCACTGACACTGTCCCCCATCCCAACAGCTCTGCCTTGCACTGACACTGTCCCCCAGCCCCACGGCTCTGCCTTGCACTGACACTGTCCCCCATCCCAACAGCTCTGCCTTGCACTGACACTGTCCCCCATCCCAACAGCTCTGCCTTGCACTGACACTGTCCCACAGCCCCACGGCTCTGCCTTGCATTTATCTGTCCCCCTTCAGAGCAGCCAGTGGCCGGGATAACAAAGCCTGGAAACCATCTCTCACAAGTGGTACTGAATATGACTAAAAGTCGTTTAGCCTGCTCCAGCATATGGTGACTTGTGCTTGCCTTTTTCATCCACTTTTCATTTCCTTGTCAAGGAAAAGACTGCTTTTTCCTTCTTCTAGAAGAGAAATCATTAGGCTGTTAAAGTTAAAACTCTCCAAAGGTCACTGATGCTGGCTTTGAAGAGTGAAAATGATATAATTCCCCATTAGACTTTTAATCTCATGATTAGAGCTAAAGTTAACATGGCTGTTTCATTTTCCACCAGGCAAGAGTAAACTCATTTTTCTTTCTCTACCAGAATACTTAATAGCATCCTATCTTGATGAGCAACATCTCCTAGTTAAACAGTATGAACAATGGAAATGCAAAATACTTTGGAGAGAGGTTTTGAATTTTTAAATGCTATTGATTAACCGTGAAAAGTCTTACTACATGCAGCACAGCAAAATCCACCCATGGAAATCCCTCATGAGGAAAAGAACCTGCTCTTGGTAGACAAAACTGCAGTCCTTGCTGGCACAGAAGCGAGACAAGGGGGAAGGATGCTTTTATTTCCAGTTTGAGCTCTTACTCCTACATCCCTAGAACTAACCTCTACAAATGGTTCTACAAACCCAGTAGTGCGAGTGAGTGCGGGTGGGACCCAACACAAAAACTGCCCCCCTTAAGCCTCCTCAGGGGTATTTAGATTTGCAAAATCCTTGCAGTAGAGTCTGTGGGGCAAGAATTTACAGGTGCACCCTGGTTTCAAAACCCAATGTACAGCGTTCACTGTTATTACAGGCAGATACATGGAAAAAAATTCAATTTTCTTCATTCAAGACAAAGTCTGATAACCAGCTAGTAAAACTCAGACTATAATTTCTTATTCAGTGTTCCACATGAGATGCATTTTGCTGAATTTAACATGTTTTGCTGTTAATGGATTTCACAGTGTGTTGCCATTTTTATACAGCTGTCCAAATAAAATGTTGTGTACAATGATGTGCTTTTACTGTATTGCTAGCTTGCAAATGGCAGCCGATTCCCCAGTTTAAGCCTTAGGAAAATGGGATAACTCTTTGACTAGGCCATTTAAAGGTCTCTGGAGCTCTTTTCCTGGTAAGTCATGGTCAAACAAGAACAAAGATGCAAGTTAGATATAATTGCACCTTGTACATTTAAGATCTAATAGTATTTCCACTGGAAAGAGAAATCAAACGTCAATATTTTCACTTTTGTATTTTTCTTTGCTGAACCAAGTCAAAAGACATTTACAATTTACAATTTATGTAAATTAAAAAGGCTTATATTTTAAAAAAATTAAATTGTCCATCTAGATTTTCAAATGCTATATAAAGTAAATTAAGCAAATAACATCTCATGATGTAAATTCCCCATCCCTTGGAAGGTCATCATTCAGGTTTAACACATTGTTGACTTCAGTTTCACATTAGAATTAGTCTTCTAAGGAAATTGTCTCCATTGATGTTCTGGAAATGAAGGCATAGCTTCTACCAGTTTAAAAATATTTTAAAGGCACAGGGAAGGCTGTTTTTTTTTTTTTTTTTTTTTTACCCCATATCACAGATTGATTTTAAAATGGTGAATCAAAAGTTTCTTGGGTCTTTTGGGGTTTTTTGTTTGTTTGTTTAAGAAAAGGGGGATAAAAATGGAATTTCTTAACTAGAAAGTTAAACAAGGAGAAAAATGTCACTGGAATATTTTCTTCCCTTCAACTTTAGCTATCTATATCCGGCCCAGCTTGAATCAGTTACCATTCATTGCATGAGGTTTCATCATTTAACTTTTGTTGCCAATATTTATTCCTGGATATAACTCACAGTCATGGGGTTTAAGAACTATTTGTCCATACCCCAATAATACACGATAGCTGATGCGTGCAAAACAAAACAGCAGAGGACATGCTAGTGGTGCTAGTTGATGCTGATCTTTTAAAAAACCCAAACTCTATCTGCAGCAAAACCTAAAACCAAAGGCTCTGCCTGAGCCAAAAATTTCCCTGTGAATATAGAACAGGAGAAAGTCATCATAAAATCTAAACACTTCCCAGTTACACACACAATGACCACAAAATTTGGTCATTTTTAAGGCCCATGACTGTCCACCAGATGATGGATGATGTGCAGCTGAAGGCAGGATTAAATACCAGGTAGGCTGTGACTGACTAAAGTAGTGATGTAAACACATCAGCAGAGTGCACTTCCTACCTGGTGCCACCTTTTGTAGTCTTCTCCACCAATTCAGGAGGTGCCAAAGAAGGAAAGACTGGACTAAACTGGAGTTGGCACTTCCTACAAAAAGCAGGAGGCAAAAAGGCTCAGCTCCTTCCCATGAGGTCCGCACCTCATTCACCCCACCTGCCTCTGGGCTTGTGCCAGCAGGACAAATCACAAAACACAAAGCTGAGACTGTCACCCCACAGGGGACCCTGGTGAGGCCACACCTCGAGTCCTGGGTCCAGTTTTGGGTGCCTCCATTCAATAAAGGCTTTGAGGGGCTGGAGTCTGTCCAGAGAAGGACAGCAGAGCTGGTGAAGGATCTAGAGAGTCAGCCCAATGAGAAGCAGCTGAGGGAGCAGGGGGGAATCAGCCTGGAGAAATGGAGGCTCAGAGGGACCTTCTTGGTCTCTGAGCTCCCTGACAGGAGGGTGCAGCCAGGTGGGAGTTGGGGTCTGCTCCCAGGCAACAGTGACAGGAGAGGAGGAAATGGCCCAAACCTGCACCAGGGGAGGTTTAGGTTGAACATCAGGAAGAATTTTTTTACTGAAAGGGTTGGTAAGCATTGGAGCAGGCTGCCCAGGGAGGTGGTGGAGTCACAATCTCTGGAAATGTTCAGAAACTGGATGTGGCACTCAGTGCTCTGGTCTAGTTGATAAGGCAGTGCTTGGTCAAAGGCTGGACTCCATCTTGGAGATCTTTTCCAACCTCAATGATTTTATGGCTCCATGAAATGGGTGAAAAAGACAGCTATGGAACTACAGTGAGGTGTTTTGGCCTGCTATGTAGTTCTGTCTTGGAAAGATTGGGGTATTCATACACTATTTCTTTGAGTTTCTTCAGTTGTGGCAGGACAAAACAGTTTTCACTTAAAAAAACATGATTTGACACTTCTTTAGAGTCTGACCTTACCACAGGAAGTCTGACAGGGACAACCAGAAGTCTCCTACCTCAAGCATATTGTGCAATCATCTAAAAAAAAATTTAATTTTTAAAATGGCACACAATGGATCTGAGAAGTCATAATATTCAATTAAAACCCTTCTGAGTCTTAAAAAGGCACAAAGCTGTCAAAAATTACTAATAAATCGAACGAAGTCTGTGACAAGGAAGCAGCACATCTGCAAAGACCAGTTGTGCAAAGGCTTTATCTGTGCCAGGATTCTTGAAACAAAAAAAAAAGTACAAGTGCCTAAAAAGTTTACATGAGTTTCCTTCATGGGATCAGTTGTAAGGAACCTCAAGGCAGCAAAGTTTTCCTCCACAAATTAAAAAAACAAGATTCCAGTACCCCAAACAAAGCATCCAGGGAGGGTTTGATTTGACTTGCTTGCCAGCTATCACAAAACAGAAATAATTTTTAAGGGTCATGTCAGTTGGTAACCTCTTATTCCAGGAGACCAGATAAAATCTTCCACAAGGTTAAGGATGCTGTTGAGTTTAAACTATAATTAAAGGCAAAAGTCCAACTGCCTGACTCTGATACTTCCCAAGTAACAGAAGGTACAAACCTGGACTTTTAACATATGAACAAACCCTTTTTCTCTGATAACCAGAGCTAGGGTTCAGCATATGCACACCAGTACCCTTACTGATTCACCAGAGGGTTGCTTCCCAATCAAAAGAAGAAAAACAAACACTTGTCAGTGCTCAAAAGTGCTCAATGTAGAATCTCATATTCAGAAATAGTAAAATCCAGAACCTTATCAGCAGAAAAGGAATTGAACTATAGATTACTGATACTAAATACATTCTTCTCCCATTTTGCTATGACTGGAAACAGTCTGGAACCTTGTCTAGGTTCCCCCAAACAGGTAAAATTAGTATTTTATAACTCTGCCAAAGCTAATTCTTAACTAATCCACACATGAGGTCTTTCCAGCTTCACTAAACATTCATTACTTTGCTCTTTATTCACTTCTCATATATCATCTATTTTTCAGAAAAAGTCACTAAGTTTTCTGTCAGTCAAAAAAAGTGGTACTGGTATCAGATATTTCCAAGTCAGTGAATAAAGAAGAAAGTGGGATAACATCTACATTATCCAGATAGAACTGTTACTTGCTAAAAAGCTCCCACAAAGAAATCAACACCTAAATTTTAAGGACAGAACAAATAGAAACATTAGTCCCACAATTCACATGAGGAGAACAATGTCCTGAAAATATCATTGATATGAAGTCTGAAGAATGCACTTAGAAATGGTGGTGGGTTTTTTCCTTCTTCCACCCCCAAGAAATATTCTGGGTTTTTTTCCTCAAAAGTAGGACACAGAGGGGTGCTGACCTCTCCACCAGAAAGCAGAGTCATTTCACCATCTGCAGAGAGAACCCAAGCCCCATATGGTGAGGGCTTGCTTTCTTTTCCAGATTCAAGAGTAGCAAAGAGGGGCTAAGAAATTTGGTTATGAACTTAGAAATACCTGGCCATATGCATATAAAATATGTGAGAATAAGGCAGAAACTATCTCTGCAGACTTTTAAATACAAACATAAAACAGTTTTAAAGGTGAGTTAATAAAATGAAGACCAAGTTATATAGTCAGAAAAATTACTTCTACACAGGGTAAAGTTGACTGAAAATAGCATTTTTTGCTACACTGCCTAGCTGATATTGAAAGGCTGGGGCTAGACTGAGGTGCTTGTTAATGATAACTTTGAAGAAGTATCACACTTAAAACTCAGACTGATTGCAGAAAAGGTGTTTTATCGACTGCTCCCTTTATGAATAAATATGAAACTACTAGGAAAATGTTTAAACAGGTGTAATCATCACTGCATATGAAAATTGAGTTTGGAGGCTGTAACGAGTCTTAACACAGTTAAGAAAGAATGAAAGCAATGTAACACTGTGCTCATTGCCCATTATGCATGTATCATGCAAAACAGGAATGTTGTCATAGCAGCTATAAAAATGTCAGTGAAAACTGAACTACTATTACCAAGGTTTAAATGAAATGAAAAATGCAAAAGGAATATGTGAAGGAATATATTAAGGGAAATGTTATTTCTTTCCTGATAAACAAGCAAACCAAAATACATTCTCATGGAATGGAGTAATTTGTGTGAACAAATATGCATCGGTAAAAATTGCAGGAGGCCACAGATACACAGGACAACTGGATAAAATTATTAAGATTTTTTTCTAATCAATTTTCCAGTATTAGAAAGGAAGGAACAGTAAAAGCAAAATGTTTTGAAGTTTCAAAGTAGGAAACCAATTAAGTTATAGATTTTATTAAGGCAAATTTTGGTTATACAAAATACAAGAAGCTGCTTCTGTCTGTTAGCAATGGCAACCTGGCTTTAAGTAGGACTACACTGGTAAGAAGTGTTGGAAAACAAATATTTCTAGCCTTTAATACACTATATTTATTACAATATTTAGTGACTTGCACATGTGGTTAATGCTAAAATTATTGGATGAAAAAAAAAAAAAAAAAAAAACAAAAACCACCCAACAAAAACCCAGGGCTTAGAGTTGGGCCAAATAACAGGAGACCTTTACTGGCATGAGCAGATGGCTGTGCCCAGGAGCCTGAGCCAGCAGCAAGCTCCACTTGGGCAAAGCCTCCCAAGCAGCACCAGCAGGGCCCCAGCCAGTCCCTGGGATTAAGGCTCCTGGGCACATGTGGAGGGAAACACCCTGTACGGGTTCATCTCTAAAGGTAAGGGCTTTAGAGCACTTACACTTGACATATTTTTTCCCAAAATTAGTCTTTCTCAAAAGGCAGGTGCTGTAAAATGAAAGTCTAGTACATATTGTTCATTAAGGCAGGTCCACGTAGAATTGGATATTGAAGCAAGTGCTAGGTAAATATAAGAAGGTTGTACCTTCAATTCTGCATTAAAAGAGCAATTACTTGGAATATGCTTCACAAACATCAAGTTAAAAAAATATTTCTGAGTTCCTAATGTGTCCATAATTAATTCACACATTCAGCAGTTGAGTCCAGAAATATGTTCTTGTTGATAATTTGCAAGTAATGCTTCAAAAACAATCTGGCACATTTTTATTTGCCTTAATGCCTGAAAGCTATCACTAAGACAGTGCTTTACAATGTCACCATCACTGCTACCATGTACATGCCTCAACTAACAGAAGTCCTTAGGTCCAAAGAAATTGGAATTTTACAAGAATTAAATTATAATAATTAAAGTTGCATCTTCCAATATTAACTACATTTATTTCATGTAAAGTAAAATATATTTTACTATAAGAGAGATTCTGAAAAGCATTAGTTGTCTTCAGCTTAATGAGAATGAGGAACAAATGCTTCACAAGATCAGACCTGAGTATAAGAAATGCTTCACATCCTCATCAGAGGATGCCCAGGGCTAAGTATCTTCATATACATAAAAGTCAGTTCTGCAAAATTGAACCTTACCTACATCCTTGTCACATGCACTCACAATCTACTGTGACAGGAAGGAGTTCAAGACCATCCAAATGACTCTGAATTTTTATCATATAAGATATAAATTAGCAATTTTGTTAAGATCTAAATTTATGAACTTTAGGTTTCATGATCAAAATCAAAAGATAAAACCGTTTGTTTCAATTTTTAAACACAAAACAAAAATATAATTGGGAATATATTGATTTATGCTTGATTTGAGTATGATCTCAGGGACTGAGCTTGTTATCAACTGCTAATTCTTCTGAACATAAAATGAGTTTTCTAAACTCCTGCTTTCTAGAAAATTATTTCTGTAGTTACTATTGCAATTTGACCTTTTCCAAGGACCCAACTTAGTTTTAATTTTAAAACATTACATTATTTAAAATGTTAACAAAATAACAGACCTAACAGACCTATAGTTGGCCATTATTTTGTTTCAAATACTTGTATGTATTTGAAAGAAATGTAACTGCAGATGGATGTTTTTCCTTCTCTTTTGTGTTTAATTCTGGCAGAGTGTTTCCAGAACTTGAAACATGATCTCTAAGGGCAGGAAAGGTAATTAAGATCCTTGGAGTCCTATGCTGCACACAATGTATGATGTGCCGTGGCTTGGGGCAGTACTCAGAAAATTCTCCCAAACACGATGTTTAACTTTGTCAACCCCATCCCATCAAACAGGGAAGAATTTATCCAGGCTGCAGTTCAAGAACTGGACCAGGGCACAATTTCACTGTGACTTCTGGAAGCTTTCCCTTCAGCACTCCCCTCTGTCCCCGGCGGCTCCCAAAGCTCAGACAGGGCCTCATGCTCACATCACAAACACATCCAGCCTCGCCCCTCCTCCCCTGCTCACCAGGGCTCATTGCTGGCTCTTGGCAGGGAGCGCTGGCAATTCCACGGAGGGACAGGAGGGGCACTGGGGCAGGGCTCTGCTGAGCTCCCAGCACTGGGACAGCCTCTCGTGGGCCCACAATGCGCACATTCCTTTGGAGCCAGAGGCAGGAGGAATGTTACAGCAATCCCAGTGCTGGAGCACAAACCAGGAATCATTCTTTTCCCTGTTCCAGCACTAACCAAGCCCCAGTTGAGCTTCCTGTGCACATTTGCCAGGAGACTTTCTTGGAAAATGGAGAAAGAAGAGTTGGGACAGTTGCTCATCTTCTTTGAATGTTAAATGGAAAACATGCTCCATCTAAGTGAGACAGAGAGAAGTACTGCTGTGCCCACTCCTCTTACCCAAAGAGCCGAGAGCTCTGGCAGGGATCAAATGCACTTCCTCTTGATACAGGCAACCTGACCCACCCAGAGAACAAATCTGTGCAATTATGTGCCCCTGAAAAATATCAATTAGGGAACTCAGCCTGGCTGTGGGAAGAGCACAGCTGTAAAAACCCAACAGGAAAACCCTGGGCCTAATCCTCATTTCCCTTTGCGGGGCTCTGAGTGGATTTCCCTTGGCGGTGCAGGATGGGAGCCTGGTGGGGACTTGGTGGTGGCCCTGCCATGCAGGCTGAAGCCCCAGGCTCCCCCAGCCATGGGCAGAGGCTGCACTGACAGATCTCCACGCTGGGGCTGCTGCCATGGCTGCTCAGTGCCCCCCATAGAGCCCCGGGCCCGCAGGCCCATCCTCCCCTCATCTCTCAGACACGGCACATCAGAGGCACGGCTCAGTGGGGAGAAAAGGGGGAGAAGCTTTAAACATTGCCAGGTCAGCACAACAGGAGGTAAGCAAGTACAGAGGCAGCAAGAACTGCTGAAAGTTTTTGATATAGTCCCAGGTGGACTCCCCAATGTCTGTAAATGTTTCAAAGGGGGATACCCTTTCTGTGGGCATGGAAATGTTTCAAAGGAGCCCCAATCGGTGCAATGTTTCAAAGACCACTGCTCTCTAAAAATTCCAACCCGAACTACCCCCCCAGCTGAAAACCTTCTTAAACAGATCCCCTCCTGGCTAAGCCCAGCTGAGGAGCTCTGTTCTGCCACACAGAGCCCTCCTACAGCGTCAGCTGAAACAAAACATCTCCCGTTTCCCTCCTCTGGGGATGGATCCAGCCTGCTCCCTCCCTGGGGACCCCTGAAGGACCCAATGTGCCTCTGTGTTTGTGCACAGGATATGAAGGGCTGGAGTGCAGCAGGGTAATTTTTCAAAGCGGTGTGTGGGAGTAGCGCTGGAAATTCTCTTCATACTGCTTTGAAAAAAATCAACCCCCTACCTCCATGAATTATGAACAGGGCCTCCAGCTCCAGACTGGGAATCTGAGAGGTTGAAGAGGGAGGCACAGCCAACTTAACTGGATGTTGTTTTTAAGACCATGATGTCAGAATAATTTAATTCTTTAATCATATTATGGATGCTGCTACCTAAAAGGTATCACTGCTACAGAGCAGGGATTCTTTTGCTGACAGTCACTTGAGCAGAATAAAACTGTAAGCAAGTGTTTAAGATATCTCAACTATTGATTTTGTGTTTCTCAAAGTATGAGAAGAAAGTGCTGCTGAGTCTTGGATTATCAAAGCTAAGGGATTTTTTACCTAAAAATTACATGTCAAGGCTAACTTCATTGTCTTGGCTCTCCTCAAATTCAAAAGAGAGATAAAAATCTCTCCGTGGAAATGCTTATCCTACTCAAACTCTTATCTTAGATTGGTATCAATCATTCATTTTCCCTGGACAGCATCTCAATGACTATATTAAACCAGACACCTTAATTTTAGACAGATACAACTTCATTGAGATGAGGCCAGCCCTAAGCTCCAGAGGACACACAGTCTGAGGGTAAGTTCTTCCTGTCTCCCAAACACCTGCATGTTCACCGTGTGATCTCAGCGTCCCTCCAGCACAAACAAATCCTCATCTGCAGATTTTCAATTGACAACAATGACATGAATAATTCCTGTGAACTAGACCTGGGCTGCAGACACAGCTATACAGGCTTCTTTCTCCTGCTGCCCATCTGGCTAGACTTGGTCTAACACAGAGAGGGGAAAACTCTTGCACTCCTTACCCATGCTAAACCAGCCTAAGCAGTAGGGAGGCATGTGCAAGTCTGTCCTAAGGCCTGAAAAAGGGAACAAAGTGCTCAGGCTATGACCAGGGGGGACAGGAGCAAGCACAGGAGGGAATTAGTCTCTCTCCCTACTGTTACCATCCCAGGACTGTAAATTAACACCAACAATCTCAACAGCATTTGTTGCTGAAGAAATGCTGATATCTATCCTCTCCTTTTCCCTTCAGTATTCCCCAGTAAAGAACAAATAACTATGAGCAAACTCACTGGAAACACCTTTTTTGTGAACAGTTGAATGTCCTGAGGGAGAGGGGGCCCAGAAGGGTTGTGAACTGAGATACCCAGAGTGAGAGGAACTTTAGCTCCATATTAAAAGTTTCTACACATTGCTCTTTCCTAAACTGAACCATTAAAACAATGATGACCTTAACTTAACACACATACCTCAGCAAAGAAACATGAAGATATGACACCACAGTAGAATTATCACATATTTTCTTACCACACCCTGGTATTTACAATGTTCTAGGTGTACAGAACTGGGCCTGTAGCACTTTTGTACTATATAGAATTCTTCCAAATATTAAAGTAACCAATGTACAGCTTCAAGGAAACAATGGGTACAGTTTTCACAAATAACAGCACCACAATTTTCACAGCCTCCAATGCCTTCTACATCTGTTGTTTTCCAATGGTGCTAAGGACTTTGTAAGGTCATGTGTATAATTCTATATTATTCCAGAGAGCACTAATATGGGCATATACATAAATAACATTCACATATCAGTTACTGGAAAATGAATAAATTACATTTTTCCAAAAGGAAAAAAATAGTTCCCCTTGAATCAAGCAGAATCTTAACTCAGTATTTCATGACCTTTGTATTTAAAAATCACTTATTAGCTACTGGATCACAAATTAAGTTGAAACAAGTGCTAAGCTTGCTAAGGACTTCTTTCTCAAAATCTAGGAGGGAGCTA
This sequence comes from Ammospiza caudacuta, assembly GCF_027887145.1. Taxonomy (NCBI): domain Eukaryota; kingdom Metazoa; phylum Chordata; class Aves; order Passeriformes; family Passerellidae; genus Ammospiza; species Ammospiza caudacuta. The sequence goes on from NC_080605.1 coordinate 9,590,342, forward strand.
CATGAAATCACCATGGTCCAATTAACAAGGATCTCACTCTTCAAGCTTGCAAACAAGAGATTATATTAACACCTGCTACAAAAGCAAACACTTTCAGATATCTTTATCTTAACCTGCTTGACATTAACTTAAAACTCCTGTCTGGCTCTTGGATGAAAATGACTGTGACTGATATGTATGTTTTTCATTTGGGGGTAGGGGTTTGAAGAGTGTGTCAGTCCACATTTCTCTCTCTCTGGTATTTATGCATAATCCACTTCAAAGCTAATAGGAGTTACATAGCAGAATTGATGGGAGAATAATTTCCTAAACGTAAAATTGTTGAAGGAAAACCATTATGCTTATGGGAGATAAATGCTGCATAGGAAAGTATGAGACAGAGAGCACTGCCAGGTCCTTGAAGGGTCTCATCCAACACATGCCTACAGTGGCATGTGTAAGTATCTTCTTGTGGGCTATGCACCAAAATAAACTGACCTCTTGGGCCAACACATTTATAACATCTGTCCATACAGGAAAAAACCTTTCTGTGTGTTTATCAGAGAAGCAATCACAGCTGCAGCAGAAGTACAACCCATCAGGTGACAATAATGCTTTTACTAACTCCTGTGACAGGACTGTCACAGAAGGCAGAAAGCACTGATTTTTAAAACATTTGTATGTCTGAAAAGCTGAACTTTCTGAAGTCCAGAATTGTTGGGAAAAGTAGAAAAAACCACTGAAATAACTCTGTAAGTGTTTTGTTTTGACAGTGTTTCTCAGGAATTCACCACACTTAGCTGGGAAAATGCTAGCAGTTACATCTATTCAATGTCATGACATACAAAATTGAAACATAATTGCTCCTAAGTGGTTGACAACTGGCAAGTACTTTTTACACAGATAGAGAGAAATTTATGCTATCAAATGGAAGATACTGTCAAAAGTTTGATTTCAATATAAATGAAAATGCTACATGAGGACTCAGAAGGATAAGGAAAAAGCTCAGCAGTAACACTTTTATAACCACATATTTTAAAAGCTTTGAAGTGAAGAATCATTACGTCAAAATAATTTTCCTTGAAAAATAAAAAAAAAATAAATTACAGCATGAATATTAACAAGTTATTAGAATAGTGAATGTCAAAGAGTAGCAAAAAACAAGCAGCCAATGAGTGGCCTAGTGTAAAGAATGTCTTACCAATCATATGGTTAGCGACATGGATTTGTATCTCTCTCTCATTCTCAAAGGTCATCTGGCACTTGATGCATTGATAGGTCTTTTTCTGTTTAATAACCAAAAAGAGATTAGAGAAAACTGCACTGTAGCATAAGGCAAGTGTGATCATGAATACAGCATGTTATATGCTTCAAATTTCCTCCACTGAGGCTTTTTTTGCCTATATATCCCCAGGCCAGGCTTTTCTGGGACCATAAACGCAATCTATAATTACCAACCTGCTTTAGGAGAAATTTTAATTTCAACTTTAAAAATTTCAAATTACACTACTTGAAAATCTGACTGTACCTGAGCCACAATGAGTTTGCACCTGTCATTTAACCCATTGCAGTAAATTCCCCCAGAGTGAAATAAAAGACAGAAAAGTAACTGTTTTCAGAGTAAGATCAACTTTCTCAAAAAATTCCACCCTTTGTGAAGGAAATAATGCATTTTGTATTGGTCTCTGATCAGAAATCTTGAAAAAACTGCATTACCACAAAGAACTGTTTCCTGGTACAATCTGCTTCTATTTTCTTATCTCAAAGTCATACGAGGGAGGCCTAGCTGCAGAAGTCAGGAGACAGTGTGAAGAGGCAATTACATGAGCCATTTACTCAAATGGAAAATGGGGTTTGCACTCAGATTTACAGTGATGCGTGTACTTGTGCAACGTGGCAGGAAAAAATCCAAGGCACCATTTGCAGAAATTAAAATGCACGTTGACAAGTTGGACATCCAACTTAGGGGAAAAAAAAAAACCAACAAAAAAAGGATCAAAAATCACAAAGGCTAAGCTTTTGCACATTTGCAAAAACTCTTATTTCCCAAAGCAGAAGTAAGTATGGTGCTTTGGTTTGATGTACATGCTTATTTACTGCATATGAATATGCTATCTAAATAGACATTTTTTGATGTGTAATTTTAAAAAATTGGGCCTTTTGTGCCTACTTGTTTCTGAAGAATAATTCCTACTGCAAAAATTGCCACTAGGCACAAGCATGAGGTCTGCATCCCACGGCCAAAGCTGGTGGCAGCAGAACGTGAAATCTCTGTGTGTTGGCCACAAGGGATGGATGAGAACCCCAAATCAACAGCACAGAGAAGCCCAATTCAGTAAATGACACCCTGTTAACCTTTTGAAGGAAAATAGTTTTGAGGGTACTTTTTGTGTACTTTTAGATGCACATTACTTTTTCTTCAGCCTCCACCTCACACCCAGGTATAGAACCCCATTTTTAGGACAGCAGTAATAAGTCAGAAGTTTTGAGTTAAACAGAGGAGTTGCTGTCACCCCCTCTGTGCATGGGATCCAATTTCCTCAAGCACCTGCTGAGGAAAGAACAAATTAGGTGCTACTAAGAGCTTAACTACTTCCCATGTCATCAATGGCAACAAGGTAGCCTGCTGGAGGCTAATGAACAGGCTGTAACACCATAATAACAAATGCACCATGGAAGTTAGGCATATTCCATGAATTCTGTACCAGTGTGCCTTTGCTTAGGCAGGGCTTTCTAGGCTAAAACAGCAATGGGTGATTAACATGATAATAGGAAGAAGGCCATACTCCATTGGCCGAAAGCTGACACAGCCAACCATAGCAAAGGAAATAGTTTGGATTGGCTAGCTATCCCTAGGCAGCTCAGGAAAGTATCCTCCTGGAGTCCATTTGGAAATCAAGGCTGTTAATGGAAAAGCAGCTGGATTTCTGCAGCACTCTTTCTGGGGAATCTGTTCTGGCAGACGAGCACAGTACACGTACATACACATGTCCTCACAAACACACTGGCACACACATGCTGAGGGCTCCTAACTTCAAAACAAAACAAAACCCAAAAAACCTTGAAAGAGCAAAATAGGATTGGGTAGTGACTGATTCATGTGGTCACACAGTCACCTTTAAAACTCAAAGCCTTCCTCTTCCTTAAAACTTCAAAGCTAAGTTCTGTGCCTTGTCCAATGCTGATGTCAGCTACGAGGGTTCCCTCAGTAACCAGCTAGAGGACAGTATTTCAGCCTGACTCTATTTCAAACCTTCAAAGTTATATTTAACACAGACAAATGATTCATTTCTTAATTGATTTTGGTGCTTCTGAAAGCTACTTACCAACAGATCTGGAGACAGAATGTCCTTGTTTACCCACAGACCCAGTGCTAACTCCTCCACACCATTTCACAATCTTATAAAACACTCTGCTTGGCATGAGGAGCCCTCAGCAGATTTGAGACTTCCTCTCTGTGCTACCTTTAGCCTCAGCTGGGACCTGTGCATGCACATGAGCAGCTTAAGCAAGGTGATGGCTCCTGTGACAGGGTGCCCCACTTGACATGGAGTGAGGTTAACAAATGGCCTATACAGGCCTCAAAATAACAGCTACATTAGCACCCAAGTGGATATGCAAGGGTAGGAGAGCTGATTTTTTGGCCCATTAATAACTGCCTTTAAAAGAATGTCCCAAAACATCCTTCTGTTTTCTGTAAATGGAGAGCACTAGTTTTAATACAACTATAATTAGTTGTGGTACCAAATATGATCTTCTACTATTATTTTTCTGCTTTATGAGCACTATTAATGGATCTTTTTGTAAAGTTATGAGCATTATTAATGGATCTTTTTGTAAAGTTTTATCTTCACAAGTGGTGACAGTGAAGGTGCCCACACTCTGAGGAGATAACAGTCTAGGTGATGAAATCTAGGTGATAAGAGAAACCAGATGGGCAAGCCTTCAGCTGAGAGCTCATTCCCAACAAATGTAAGATATTTAATTCTAGTCTTGGCACACAATTGTAGTAATAACAACAGAGGGTTCTGTTTTCTTTTCTGAAGTATCTATTGTTCCCATGGGTTTTCCAGACTATCCTCCTTTAAATCTGGAAATAGTTTCCTGCTCCACAAAGAAAATATTCCTCCATTCAAGTGGATTTACAAGGGAAGAGAAGGGTTGTGGGGGAGAACAAAGAGAAGGAACTGAGTCCAAGAAAGTGTGCAGGAGAAAAGAAACTGAATAAAGGAACACAATAGGGTTTATTCTTCCAACTTTCTATGCTACCTCCTTTGCTTCTTCACTCCAAATAACTTAGGTGGGCTAAAAATAGTAACCCCATTCAAGATGAAAATGGAAGTCTAAACATTTGCCACTGTCAATGCTAAGCAAGTATTTCTCATGACACCTGTGGTATAAAATAAAGATAAATCTGTGTAAGAGAATGTGACTTGAAATGTGGCTTTGCAGTATTAGGAAATGAAAAATCTCAGTACTAAACAATTAGTCATGTTTCTTAAAATATGCATATTCCTCTAGAAGGCATGTGGAAATGAATTAATAAAATATATTCAGAACTGAAGGTGATAAACACAGAAAGATATTCAGAAAAACAGGGAAGCATCACCTATGATGAGATCTTAATGTAATATAAAAAAGACCTTGAACTACACTTGTGTCAGATACTGGAATAATACCATTATCTGTGATGCTCATATGAAAAAACACTTTCAGGCCTATCCAAAGAGAATAGCTCAGAGAAAACTATACAAATGAAACAAAAATGGATGTTAGAGGAATCTTTTACTACTAAGATGTATTTTATTTATTCCTCTTAGTGACGTCTCTTGCAGAAGACCGTTGACTTGTCTTAAAACTCCTAACAACAAATCCTCCAAAGAGGATGTTGCCATATACACACTGCAAAAACTATGCCTGGAAATCTGTCCTGTTGAACATGAATGGATCCCAGGCAGGCATTCCAGAAACAAGCATGATCAATCGACAGGTTTTCTTCCTGTTTGTGGGCCATACTAAAAATGTGAGGAAGACAGAATACAGCAAGATTTTCAAGGGTTATGTGCTTTCCTTCACTCTTATGGATTAAAAAAACAAGCCTGCCAAGCAATTCTGAATATTTTTTCAATGGTCCTCTAGCTGTCTCCTATTGATCTTCAGAATAAAACCTTAAATATTTTAATAGTAAAAAACCAAAACAAAATATAACAAAATGATCATACTTTGTTTGTGGTGCTATATACACTTGCACATATACATAAACTTAAATACCTCCAGTAAAAAGGAATTGTTCAGTTTCTCCTGTTCTGTTTTTCTTCCCAGATACTCTTTATTCATCAAGGGCTAATATTTATTTTCTCCCTTTCTTTCACTTTGGGGTTAAATCTTCATTTAAGTTTTTTTTCCTGAAATTCCTTTAGGTTTCCACACTCACCTCTTCTATCAAAAAGTAAATAATGGTTGGTGGAGCAAATTCTGACATAGAAAGAACTTACAGATTTTATAAGTTATTATCTTCTTTTCCATTTACTTGGATTTCATTTGGCTTATTCTTATTTACTCTGAAATACATACCCACCACATAAAAATCTAATCTACCTGTATGATCCTTCTGACTGTACCTTGTCCTAATCTTCAACTGCTTTTCTATTTAAGAAAGAAAAAGAAATAAGTTGTTTAAAAAATGGAATGTAGAAATATTCAAGAGCTGGAGAGAAGTAGCTGTTCTGCGCACGTGCAGATCACTCTACATGCACAATCATGCACTGCAGATTGCTCCATTAAAGGGATATTTTACCCAGCACACTAACAAGATGACAAGAGAGTTCATGTTCAACTTGCTTAGCTTTTCTATAAAGCCAATGAAGTTAAGTAAACACTGTTCTTGAATGCAGAGATGTATCACCATTTAAAAGCCAGTATAATTCTTTGAAAATCCCTCTACTAGGCAAACACAAAGGGCACTCATTGCCTTCAGAACCCTGAGTGAAACACCAATGGTTTTCTAGAGAACTGATATCAGATTCAGATCTTGTACCTATAATGAAGGATAAGATAATTAATTATTCCTAATAACAATATATATATTCCTGGGATGCTTATCTCTGATATTAGCATATGTGCAGGCCACAGACACCAGTAAGGTACAATTTGCCATCATCACAAATGCAGATTTTTCATTATCTTCTGCAAAGAAATTCAGAACTTCCCTCACGGGATGACATTCAAAGCATTTACCTTATTGAAGAACTTAAAATTTTCCCCTGAGAGAACAAGTATAACAAGTATGGAAGCTGTCACTGAAAAGAAAGAGTTAAAGCAAGAAATAAGACAGAAAATGGCAATGTGTTCTGCTAGCTGATAAGGAAGGGAAAGGTAATTCCATAGGTGCAGAAATACAAATTAGTCCTACCTAATAGAACAGAAGTATTTTTCAAGAATTTAGAAGAAAATAAAGTCCTGAGGAGGAAGAAGCACAATGACCTAGCCAGACCTAGGTATCACACTGAAGGTGGGATATTTCCATTGCTCATTCTTCTGCAAAATTATTTTCGTGTGCCTGGAGGCTTAGTCACACCCAAAGGGAACAATATCCAGTGGTTTTACCAAAAGAGAGAAGAGCAGAAAAGAAATCAAGCTTTCTGTGGGATTGGCTCAGGAGGCTGGGCTGGGGCACTGCTCCAGCATGGCCGTGCTGCCCTACACAGCCCCACATGGAGGAGGGATCCAAATTCCTGCCAGGGAACAACCTGCCCCAGCTCGCTTGGAGGCACCTCAGCCCACGTCCTCAGGACATACTTAGGGCCCTCTCTTACTAACCAAGCCCCTGGTGTTCTAGTTGAATGGATGGTATTTTCAGGTGCTTTTAATTCAGTAAGATGTGTTTGTGGGTGCTTTAATTAGCAGATTGACATAAACAGGCATCTACGGCTGGAATTATTCATTAGGAGTTGGGTGCCTAATTTCCTTAGATACTTTTGAAAATCTCACCCCATCATGTTTAATTAAAAATGTCAGATGATATCAATACTCAGATGTGTCTGCTGTTGGTCTCCTGAGAAGATTTCCAAAATCCACTTCTCATTCCATCTGTTCCTGACAGAGGAAGGACTGACTTGGCCCATTCTTGAACCAAAACGTCAACAAATAATTTTAAAAGACTATAAACTGCAAATGATATTGATCTCCTGAGTAGGCTTCTGGAACCTTACTTGGATCTGCATGTTCCTGAGTAACTTGCAAGCTAAAGAATAGGAAAGCAGGCTATCTGCAAAAAGTCAAGGACAGCACACTTTTATGTAATCTGCATTAGACAACGTCCAGATTTGCTAAGAAACTACTTATCCCCTACTGGGCCCTACACAAGGGCCATGAAGCAGGTTCTTCTAAAATCACTTTTAAAATCATACACACATGCAAACAAGCTCACACAAATGCATACAGACCTCCAAGTAACCTCAAAACGTTCACTCTGACAGACATTCCTAGGGACAAGCTTTTTAGCACAGAGATTTGGTTTAGGTAAGAAGTTGGGGGGTAGGATGGAGTTCACTACATTTTCCTTCACAGGTTCCTATATCCTCCTGTTCATTATTATTTTCCTGGTAAGTAATAATCTCATTCCTCAAATATGACAGATTAGATTTTTTTATTGTTTTGGGTACTCAGCATCTCGGCTGTTCATTAAACTATCCCAGCTTTTCCAAAACAGCCAGTTCAATAGAATCAGAACATGGACAAACTCAATCCCCACTGCCCAAGAGTCTCAGCTCTGTGTTGGTAAATCTAGGGCAGTTCTGAGATAAAAAATCTGATGCGCTCCTTCTAGGAATCAAGGTGCCTGACAGGCTGAGAAACTTCTGATTGTTCTATGTGAATTACTCTACTCTTCCTCTTGTTTTGCTGAGGTATTTTTTAGTAGCACAAGGGATTTGATAAAGTGACAATTTCAATTTTAAAAAGAAAATAATAATATCAGATCAGTTCTCACAATGAAGATCTACATTTTATCCCTCAGATAGTTTAAAGTTCAGCTGTACTTACTCTGGGAACAGGGGACGTCTGGGTACCTTTCCTTTGGCCACTAGTCTCAGGTGTCAGGTCTCGGTGGTCTACCTGAATGTGGCTCTCTAAGTCTTCAGCACTTTCAAATTTGACACTACACTCTGGACACCTCAGGCTGCCACACGGCCTCTCGTTCACCTCCTGTGGAGTCAAGCTGGAAGACTGTCCATTGGTGCTCCTGGTCATGCATCCAGCACACAGGCCGTAGGGAAGGCCATTCACATCCAACTTTACCAAGTCCTGCTTATTGCGGAACTCCTTCAAGCACAGCGCACACTTGTAGAGTTTTTGCAAGGCCTGGCCATTAGGTGATGAGGTTGCAGAGTTTCCTGCCAATTTCTGCATATGGAACGTCCCATGAATTTTCAGCTCCAGGGTAGAGGTGACCGTCTGCATGCAGACAACACAGCGAAAGCCAGTGAGGGAGTTTCTGAGATCTGGATGCATCTGGCAGTGCTCAATGAACTCCTCCTCACTCTGCAGTGGCATTTTGCAGATCCGACACGTCCCCGTATCCAAACTCTTGCTGTGAGTGACTTTGTGCTCCGTCAGGGTCAGGAGCGATGGGAAGCGTTCCCCACAGATGGGGCACATGTAGTGCTTAGCTGGGCCTCGATGGGTCTGCATGTGCTCCCTCAGGCCATTTTCTGAGAAAAAGGTCCTTGAGCAGATATTACACTTGTGGCTACCTTTGATGAATTCTGCTTTCTTCCTAGAACAGTCATCCTCCCCAGGCCTGATGTTATGATCTCTCAAACGATGGTTCTGCAGGAGGACCTCCATAGTGTAGGCAGCCCCACAAATGTCACAGCCATACATGGGCTCAGAAGCATCCACATCATCCTCACTGGCTTCATGACTGTTGGAAGTATCCGGGTTCTTCATTAACATGTTCTGGATATCTCCCCCTTCTGTCTTCTTATTTGTTGGGGTCATGCCATTAGCTGTACCATTCTCAGCGCTAGGATCAAAAACACAATGTTTTTCCCGCAAGTGTTTTTCAAGCAAGATGATGGCATGAAAAGCTTTGCTACAAAACTTGCAGTTGTATTTTTTGCTGTGGGTTGTGATGTGGCACTGCAGTTCTACCTCTGTGCTGAAGGTCTCACCACAGAAGATACATTTGTGAGACTTTGAGGGATTACCCAAGTGGCTATGCTTCACATGGATCTGGAGATCCACCTCCTTCCTAAAATCCCAGTTACAGGCTGTGCAACGATACATCTTCTTTTCATTGCTATGCTTGACTGCCAGATGCACTTGGATAGATACCTTGGAATCAAAAACTTCTTGGCAAAGGGTGCAGTGATACAACACAAAAGTATGCATGTCCAACAAATGCTTCTGCAAATCATCCACTGAAGAAAACTGTTTGTCACAGCTCTCACATACATAATGAGTGGAAGTTGTCATGTAGTGTACGGTGAGATGTTGCAGAAGAGACTCCTGGGAGTCAAAGTCTTCTTTACACTGAGGGCAAGACTGTTTCCTCAACAGCAACTCCAAATGCAACTTTAAATGGGTCTGAAAACTCTCAAAATTTGAGAACTTTAGATCGCACTGATTACAGGGGTATTCGCCATTAGACACTGAGTTTGCGCTTGCAGAAAGCCGCTGCCTTTTAGGGGAAGAGACTTCAACATCAGAAGAAACTGGACTCTGCTCTGCTTTTGACTTCTTATTGTGTGCCAGAGGAATGTTCTTGTGGTTTTCTTTAATATGCTTTGTAAGCTTCAGGATGGAGCCAAAAATGGGGGAGTTTGTGCAATAAGGGCATGAATAAACTTCCATAAAAGACTGTGTTGGCTGAATGACAGGGGAATCCAATTTTGAATTTCCTACATTGCAGTGAGTCTGCTGGATGTGCTCAGTCAAGGTAGCTTCGGTCAGAAAGCCCATGGAGCACTGGTTGCAGAAGAAAGCATTGTTGCCATCTTGAGGGGTAGCGTTTGGGCCGCAGTGAGTAATGCGGATGTGCTCCTGCAAGCTATTGATATCAGCAAACATCTCCGGGCAGTAATTACAATGAAAGGCAGAAATGTTGCTAAACTGCATCATGGGATAGGCATGGTTTTTGTGCACTTTTCTCACGTGTTCATTCAAGTTGTACAGTGTAGGCATGGAATCAAGGCAGATCTGGCACGTGTGGCTTTGCTGAGGTTTATCTGCATGAATGGTCTTCAGATGGATCTCCAGAACAGCAAGGCTGTTGAAGTCACGCTTCGAGCAGTAGGGACAGCTGTAAGTAACTTTAGACCAGTTCTGGCCATCCTCTCTGTCAACAGACCTGGTTTTCTTTTGTCCTCTCAAAGGCTTTAAGGTGGAATCTGGAGTGGAACCTCTTTCCACCGACGCGCTGGAGTCCGGCGTTGCGCTGCTCATGGATGCCACACTCCCCAGGACTGGGTCAGGGCTGATGCTGTGGTTGCTGGAGTCAGGCTGTCTGTGGCTGTCCAAGTGGCAATAGACTTCCTCCACTGAAGAAAACTGCTCTGGGCACATAGGGCACTTGTGTTTCTTGTTGGCATGGGCTTGATGAATGTGTGAGAGCAGCGAGTTTTCGTCTACAAATACTTCAGGGCAATGAATACACTGCAAATCTGCCTTCTCGGAAAGCTGTGGGTGGCGTGTCATTACGTGCTTCTCCAAATCTTCAGTCTGACTGAACGTCTCTTCACAGTAATCACACATAAAATCATCCTTCTTCACCTCTTTCTCATTCTTTGCCATATGTTCCTTGTTCTTTTTATGAGCTTGCATGTGACTCTGCAATGAGCTGGTGGATGAAAACCCACGTTTACACACAGTACACTTGAATGGTTTGCTGGAGCTGTGGGTTTTCAGGTGGATTTTGAGGTGGTCGCTGCGGGAGAACGCAGCCTCGCATTCGTGGCAATGGTACTTTTTATCCCCTGTGTGAAGCTTTATGTGGCGATCCCTACTCCTCTTGTGCTTAAAAAGCCGGCTACAGTAGGTGCATTTGAAAGGTAGTTTGTCACTGTGGATCTGCTCGTGCCTTTTAAGGTAGCTCAGGCGAATGAAGGACTTATCACAAAACTGACAGGGATACGGCAGGCCAGTCCCCCCTTCCTCCTCCCCGATGCCAAGATCACACCCATCTCCTATCATCTGAGTGGGTGATGCAACATCTTTGCTGGAGGGAGATGAAGCCACCCAGGAGAGTTGTGGGTCGTCATCACCATCTGTAATGGGAAAGCAGAAAGGAGATTAAAAACAATTCCCAGTGCATCTGTGAAATAAGGACAAAGCTCTCAACAACACTATGGGCTTCTGCTACTACAGCATTCAAAAAAAAAATCAACTCAAAAAAAACCCCAATAAACCCTCTTGAATTTGAAAGGAGGCTTGAGAAAGAGAAATAAAACTATATTTGTACACATAATTCACAAATATGCCAACACATAGTGTTAATAAAAAGCGTTTTTCTTTAGCAGGTTTAACACCTGCTCACTGTACTGTAAAGCAATAAACAATGAATAAAGAAAGCGAAACACAATGTGCAATGAAGCAATACAAACACTTCAGAAAGCTACAGTGTTAAGTGATCACCTGTGAATTTGTGGGTCTGTTAAATGCTACATCAAGATGATTTTAAGTAATGTCTCCATTAAAAAAATCCTTCAGTTCTGTCTGAAAACTGTAACAGAATGAAAGGCTGCTCAAAGGCAGAGCTGAACATCTAGGTGAAATAAAAGCATCAGATTTGAGAGAGCTCAAGAAAATCAGAGAAGAGATCTGCACCATTACCATGTTTGCTTGTATAAAAGGTAATGTTTCTCTCTTGTTACAAAATCAAACAAATTTTTTTAAAGCCCAGAAAAATCACCACTGGAGATCTTTAGACATCATAAATTAATCAAGTTCAGGATAAACTAAAAATGGCCCAGCCTCTGTTTTAATAACTATTTCCTTTACTCAATATGAAGCTTTGAAAAATATCTTATAATTCCATATTACCACACAGAAACACAGCACCAACCCCAGCAGCCCCACAGTCATTTTAGGAAAAATACATAAAATGTTGTCAGCTTTCATTGACAGAATTGTTAACAAGAAACAGAAGAGAGTGAGCTCAAGTATCCTAATTCCAACAAATGCAGAGATGCTGAGTGAAACATAACTGCCACTAGTCTGATATCAAACTAAATCACAGAATGAAGCAAAAATAAAGTTCCTGTAAATGATGGAAGGCGCTGACCATGCAAACATTTGGAGATTCCAAAAAGAAGCCAGTTCTCGAGATACACCGTCCTTATAAAACATTTAATGTTTTAAATACTTCGGTTTTTACTAAAACAAACCAATAAAAAAATCCCCGACTGTGTGTGTAGGCTGCCACACGCACACTCCTCGTGCCTGCCAACTGCAGAGTCTCCAGGCAGAGAAGGCACAAGTAGAGAAGGCACAAGTAGGGTGAGGAGCTCTCAAAGAAGGGCTCGGCTAATGAGGGTATCACCCCCGTACCAGGCAGCTCCTGGCACCGTCTGCTCTGGCAAACACCTGCTTTTCATCCCAGGTAAAGAAAGAGAGCAGCGACCCTGGAAAAAACTAAACTAAACAAGCACACCCCAAACAACTTTTCCCGCGCGATGGGGGTGTCTATTTTCCAGGTCAGGCGTCTGCTCTCTGCACCCCCTGCTCCCGAGAGCTCTGCTCCTCTGTTTGTCTAAACCTCCTGCTCCAGAGCGATGCTGGACACCGAGAACTGCTTCTTCCTGCTCCCGAAATGCACCTCGACTCTCAGCGAGCATCCGCGCTTCCAAGATGCTCGAGGTCTTTGCGCTCAACTAGCTCCTCCAAATCCGGCGGAGCCCAAGCCTAAAACACAGACAAGGAGCTCCTGATTTTTATGTAAACTTTTCTCAGTCTTCACTCCCCCCACCACGAACGGCTCTCTCTCTGCAGCTGCAACAAAGCCTCCTGTTCCCAATTTAAGCCACCTCCGCCGCCCACCGCGCTGCCAGCACAGCTTTGCGGAGCCCCCGGGGAGCCCCCGGCCCCCGCCACCCCCAGCTTTGCCGCCAGCCGGATCCGGGGCTCCGTCCCCACGGACCTGCGGCCACAGGCCGTCGGAGGGAAGAGGCAGCCGGCTGCCAGAGCCCGGATTAGGGGCCCCGGGGAGGTGCCGGTAGCTCAGGGCTGCCTAATTCCCTCCTCTCACCAGCTGGGCTCCTCCAGGGGCAAGGAGACAAAGGGGAGCACGAGGGGGATGCTGGGCCTGAACTAGGGCAGCACATGTTGCGTTTGTGCCGCTGCTGCTGTCTACGGAGAGGGGGAGAGAGGAGAAAAACAACACGAGGAAAAGCACCCCACCATTTGCTAGTTACTGCTCGGGCTTACTGGCTGTAATTATAATAATTTTACGTGTCTGTTTGCAGGAATGTTTGTGGAAACACGTGCATTGAAATATCCCCTCTCGCAGCCGGGCTGCCCGCGCCGTGCACAGGAAAGGCTGCGCCGAGAGAAACCGAGCGCTCCAAACGCCTCCACCGAATAAAGCTCCATTGTTCGGCTGGAAACCTGAGATGCCGTGGGCCAAATCCAGGGCTAACACCGGCCGGGCCAACTGCTTTCACTTATTTACATCCATATGCACGTATGCCAACCATTACATTGGCCCACCACGCAAACTGATCAAATCTCTAGAAAGTCTCTTTTTCCTCTGAAATGAACAGATCTACCTCACAACACAGTCTAACATTCAAACAGAGCCAGTTCCCCTCCAGCTGCTGCTCTTCAAACATATTGGGCTATTCAGAAAACAGAATCAAAGAAAGCTGGTATTAGTATTACTTTGTGAGTGAAACACAAAGCCTTTGCTAATATAATTTGGATTTTTAAAAAATTATATTTCTCAGGTTGTAAAGCTGGATTTGTCATAAAATTGAAGTGTTTACATAGAATGCAAAGATTATCTCCTTTTGTTAGCTTCAGTTGGACCTTTTACCAATTTCCATGTTTAATTGCTTGATTCTTTTTATTCCAGCATTTTCTCATACTTTTACAGATCAAAAAGAATTTTAGAAGAAACTTTAAGCACCAGAAACAACCTACATAGATTTCTTACTAACAAGATACTAAATTACTGAACACCTAAACTGAAGAAATTAGGGAAAACTCATTATCATTAATCTCTTTATGGAATGAATGAATAATGGCCCTGTTAATTTTAACTTGCCATATTAAATTGAAGAAAATACCTATAATGAACTGAGGAGAAAATTCTAAGTTATTCTACCACAGTAATATTTTAGTGGGAAGATATATTTTAGGTGTGGTATGACATGTCTGGCAAAGATGGTTAGAATAATAATTCTACATTAATGCAATCAAAGGAATGTAGCAGAATGAGAAAAATCACTTTCAAAAAGGAGATTAAAGTCATTAAAATGGCTAATCCTGCAAAGTGGGACTGTTCTAAAATAGAGAATCACATGGCTGGTGCAAGGCTTTTGTCATATGCGCATAAGAGAATCAAAACAAGTATTAAAAGGGTAAGAAAATTCAATAAAAAGTTTAATTAGGAAAAAAAAGAGCATTAAGGAAGCTTCAGGATGCCAGTAGTCCTCAGGATATATGTGCAGGTCATGAAGCTTAAAGGGCCATTCTTGATAATCAATCTCAAAGTGGTACAGTAATTTAGCAACTTAATGTTCAGCACGTTTACAGGACTGCAAGCATTTATCATCATCAGTGAGGAGCTAATTCCAGCCTCAATGCATTCAATAAATGCATTTTTCCTTCTAAGAAGAACAATTTGGGCAAAATGTAGTATAAATCATACTTCATTCTCTATTTATCTTCCAGATAACACAAGCCAAGTTCAGAGACATATTCATGAAGCTAAAACAATAAAATGAAGTTTAAAAAGATGTGGTCTCTCTTAGAAGGGAGACAAATGGCTCATCACAGATTGCCAGGAGGAAGCAGCACTGCCATCTCAGCATACACTGCTGACATTGATATATCTATTATTCCAGAGTTATTTTGCTAATAGAAATATAATCAACCAGACACAATTTCACAATCCCTGCAAACACCTTCCCATCTCCCTGCCCACAAGTAGCTGGAGACTGTTCACTCCTGCTGAACTTTGAGCAGAGCTTCATTTTCTTGTTCAGCTCCCCAGCTGAGCTCCCCCAGCTCCCCCACCCTGGGGGCCACATTCCTGGCCAGGAAGTGCACAAACCCAGGCCACCTCCAGCTGGCTCCTTTTCCTTTCAAGAACAAAACACATGCACAGAGATCACATTTGCTGGCCTGGACCTGAAGTTCATCCTTTCTTAAAGCTCTTGTTCACCAACAGAGTATCACTGGGTCCCGCTCCACTGAAAAATCCCCCCACTCTGTCTCCTCTAGGCGTGGGGAGCTCAGGGGCTCTTCCCCAGGGCCCCTGTGATCCCTGCACAGCACAGGCACGCTGCAATGTGGCCTGGGCACCAGCAGGCCAGTTCCTCCCAGTGCCACCAGCACAGACTGAGCACCACAGGGCTCAGGAGAGCCTGCACAACCAGCCCCAGGCGTCACAAAAATCCTGGGTCTGGCCAAAGAAACATCTTTAGGACTCTCCTCCTGAGCCCAGAAGGCATCTCCATACAGGACAATAAAGCAAGGAGGTCAGATTTGAATGTGATCTTATTCTATCAGGTTTATTCCTCTAGCACAGAGCTAGTACACAAGAGAAATACTTAAATTAACAAACACAAAACCCCACAAAATTGATTGTTGAAGGAAAGATTGCTGTTTGAGCTCAGACTTCAGGTTCTCTCTGAGTCCCTCCATGATACACAAGTTAAAGATGATCAAAGCACTGAAAATGCTTTAAGGTGTTAAAAGTTGATGGAATTCTTGCACTCAAAAAAGTAACTTTTGAAAACAAGCTTGCAAGCTTGGCATCATAAGACACGCTTCTGAACTGTGCTTCAGTTCCTCATCTCCATAATAGCAAAAAGCCATCTGCTTCTCAAGGGCAAATTGTAGGGCTTACTTCTGTATCGCTGTGAAAACCCTGAGACATCCTCAGATGGAAAGTCCAATAGAAATGCTATCAATTTCAATTATTATTATTATTGCAGATTCTTAACTATGAGAATAAAACACTTGAGATTGAGGACTGACAAATCCTCAGTACTGGTTACAGTAAATTTTGCATTGCTGCACTATGTATTAAAGCCAGGGATAGATCATTACAATGGATTATAGTAAGAACCTCACATAGCATACGCTGCTCATTTACACTGCAGTGCTGGTGTGAAAGAATGCAAATCAAGTTTACACAGCAAATGTTTTAAGCTCAACATTTTCAGTGCACTGTGACAGCTTTTTGCTTAATTATTTTGTTGGAGTGTTTAGTCCTATTTTCCTGCACATTTCCTTCACAGTCATAAGAAATAATTAGAAGTATCAATAATATTCCAAACTGGATTTTTTATGCACTTATTAGCTTCAATGAACATTTCTGTTCGTTGTGTCACAGAAGGCAATAATGGACTCACCAGCCCTTGTGGCAATGCAAGTCCTTGTACACTGACACTGCATCTAGCTCTGAATGGCACTGTCACTGCTGGGCTGGGACTGACACCCAGCACTACTGCACACTCAAGCACACTTCACTAAATGAGAGAAGGAAGATTTCTGCAACTTATTTATAATTATTCCTCAAAAAATATCATGCAACTGTCCCCTAGAGCTGCTTAACCCACCCTTAGCCAAAGCAGGGAGGAGGGCCTGGGAAATCCACATTGCTCTGAAGAATTCTACACAGAGCTTCACACTTCAGTGACATCAGCTTCTTCACCAAACAGGTCAGAGTTCTGTATTTGAAGGCACCATGCTATTATATATATATATATATATGTATGTATGTATGTATGTATGTATGTATTGTATGTATAAAATGTTCAAAACAAACATGAAATTGGATAAAAGTCTAAGAGGTGCTAATGTAAGTGGCACCACAGGAATTGCTTTCATTATTATCTCTGATTTGAGAAAAATTCAGTTACGCCTAATCCCATGTTTATGAGGTAAGCATTTTTGTTGGACTAAATTACCAAAGGTTAGTGACTCTTTTCCCACTTTCTCAGCTTTGTACTGCAATTCATTTTATAGTGATTTTTTTAAAAAAGCAAGGAAGACGTCTGGCTCAATGGAAAGTATATATATAATCTGATTTTTCTTCTCATGCAGAGAGTAACTTTGTATTTAGAATACAAAATCAGCACAAGATATAGTGTAGAATTTCAAACACTAAACTTGCTGGGATGTCTGCCACAGATAAACTGTTACACATAGACAGTTTAAACCTTGCTGTCTTTGTTTAAACCTTTTTGTAGTGATCAAAGATACATCTAATTAGTCTTTTTTATACTTCAAGTTAAAAGTACACACAAAGGTGTCTATTGAAGCTTAGCTGATATACAGAAACTTGTTAAGGCAGAGTAATGCATGCCTGAGCCCTTGTCTCCCATTAGCAGAGATATCAAAGCTCAGTAATGACCATCAACAGGGTGATCCATAATTCTGAGCAGATGATAAAATGTTATTTTTAACATTATTTTTCCTTATGTCAAACAGTCTGTATTTTGCTGGTAACAAAAAATTAACATATCATTAAGTCAGTTATTTCACGCTTCGATAAATGGCATAATAGGGCTGGAGGAGAAAGTTTTATGTTAGATCTAGGAATAAACTAAATGCTTTCAGAGTTGAATCACTGTTTTTCTTTACTCCCTTTGGAAAAGCAGCAGATACTATATTCTGCTGTGCATCATGGACTTGGGACTGAAAACAGCTGCACTCTAATTACATGTAAAGTGTACCAAAACATTCCTTTTATCACAGACTGTAAATCTGTTAGCATCTGTCTCTCCTTTGTTTCTTCCACAAGATACAAGCTTGTTTCTACATTTTTCTCACCTGTAGCGGTAATTAAAATTCATTATAAATGAAAGGAGTGAACACTAAAACAAGTTCCTCTGTGTACAGTTCTAAACTCAAATTAGAAACAGCTGTTTGCTAATTCATGCAGTGATGTTTTGTCGTGCTCTGTGAATCAATAATAACTCACCCTATTCCTACCAAAATGGTAGGATTATATATATATTTTTCTTAGCAATTTTCTTCTTAGAAATATTCAAATGCACATTCAGTCTTTTTTTAATGAGATTAGAGGATGATACCTACAAAATCATCAATGAAATAACAGGAAGATCTTAAGATCTTAATAGCTTGCTGCTTCTGCTTACCCTGCTACCTAGAGGGTCCTGTGTCATTCTTGCCTGCTTTGATGCCTACAGAGCATTTAACAAAAGGGCACGTTGTAAGACAGATGTAAAAGAACAAAACTGTATATGGAGTCACACAGATGCACATGGATGCAACAGTCACATTGAGAGAATATTACAGAATTAGGGTTTCAGCTACAACATCTACAACTTTCAAACATTAGGAATGACAAAGGCCTCAGGAAAAAAATCCTAGTAGAATAATTATTACTTATAATAATTAGTTGTAAAATTAGTTATAATAAATGGCAATACTTATGCTAATTGTTAGTAATATTTCTACATATTATGTTAGCCAGAGCACAAACTTCATGTGACCCCATTGGCCTTACACAATTATATTCTGCACTTCTGGCTACTTGATGTCAACATTTATCACGATTTCAACACTTGATTATGCAAAACAAAGAGACAACACACAGCACTTAAGAGCTTCTTTTTTATCTAAGCATAGGGATGCAAGCAGGGTGGCTGCAGTGATGTGAGCAGCCCTCACAGCAGCTTTGCAGAGCCTGTCCTTGTCACAGCACTAGTGGGGCCAGCCCTGGGCCCTGCACTGCCCCTTTGCAGAGCCAAAGATGCAGCCCAGAGCAGTGGAAGGACATCAGCCTCTGTGCAATACCTGCATCACTTCATGCATTTTCTCATCTCTGTACAGAGATGTTTTCCCTTTCTTGTGTTGTGCTGCTGATAGCAGGGAGGGTGTTCCCACACCTGAGACTGAGCTGCTCACGGAAATGTGGCCAGCAGGACAGCCTTGCTGGTGGGATGAAATGCATCAGATGAATTTCCTAGATTTATGATTTCCTCCCTCCCATCTGATCAGGCAGCTCTCAAATACAGCAGGCACCTGTTCTCAGGCTGTTTTGCTGAGTATCCTCAGGCACGTGCAGTCACACAGACTCAGCTCAAGCTTTCCCTCAGTTCATATCCATAGCACCAGAAACACAGACTGGCTGCTACTTGCAGAAACTCACTGAGTGCAAAGCTGAAAGTAAAGACAGACAGACTTTTCTCCACTAATGGACCAGATTGGTGTGATTTAATGTAATGTTTTCTTGTGATCATTTTCATGATTTTACATTGTACTTTCAAGTGAAGTCATCAATTACAATCCATTTAGCTCATTCATAAAATTCATTTAAGGGTCATATCCCGCACAGTGAGCAGCAAGTCCTGGAAGTCAGCACTGACAAGGACAAGCAGCACTTTCTTTCCCACAGGATATTCAGCTTGAGCAGAATCAAGTCAGAGCTCATTTTGATGGTGTGGGCTGCAGTCTGGAGAAGCAAGTGCCTTTAAAACTGGGGCAGTGGCAAACCAGGACAAAGACAGCTTTGCCAAGAGTTCTCTGATAATCTGCTGTCACTACTGAGACAAATGGCTATCTGCTTCTGTGCTGGTAGAGAATACTAGAGTGGCCTTTCCATTTCTGCAGAGCTGTTTCCACTCTTCTGTAATGAATCAGGTGTGAGCCAAAAGAACCACTAGAAGTGAGAAAATGGACCAAAAATGCTCTGTGCCCTCTGGCTGAGGTCACCAGAACTGACTGCATTGCTAGGATGGCTTTCTGTGATGTGATCTTCAACTGCTATTATGTGGTGACCTGACCTGTAAGAAAATGGGTTTGCAGTCCCTGTCTCTAACAGATGATAGGTACTTTCCAGAGAACAGAATTCTGCTTCTAAATTAGTATTTTCCATCAGTGCTCAGTAGAAGAGAAGACAATTGCCATGTTCAAACCTGAGAAAAACCCTTATTTTTCATACTCTGCCCTGCACAGAACTTTACTACCAAGCTTTCCAACCTGAGAAACTTAAAGCTAGTCACATTATTAGAGCAAGTTGCAGAGGAAAATAAAACCAGCTTGTTAAGTTAAAAAGAAGGAGGCAGTTCCAGGCTCTCATTTTGATCTAGGTGGGAAAACTGGGACGCACTTTCAATCTCAATGGGTTGATGTTCATGATGAATAGACTTAATGCTGAAAAGCACATGTTGGCTGAAATTACTCAGCAATAAACAAACAGTAAAAACCAACAACATCCAGATTTTATACTGCCTTCAAAGAAGAAGGGAAGAAAAGTAAATTACATGTGACAAACAGTATCAAGTAACCTGTTTTATAGCTATGCACACACATTATTGTTCTGACTTCCAAATGTGTTTTGTATTCACAGCAATCCCACTGAATTCAATAGGAACAGCAGTTACTCAACACTCCTCAAAATTCAAGCGACATAAATATGAGATATAGCCAGTTCTATTAGAGATATTTTCAGAAAGGTGCATGTATTCCCGTCCCTTTAGTGAATTCAGAATTAAGATTTCATGCAAGTACCATGAACAGAAATGAAGCTGCACTTGCAAATACCACAACTTCTATGTCTGGTGAGTGCAGCCCCTCAAGGCCTCCATCTGCCTGGTTTTGGAGGGGTCTGTGTGCCCCAGTGGGCATCCCTGGAGCCAAAGAAGCTGCCAGCTCCATCTGA
The DNA here is from genome assembly GCF_027887145.1 of Ammospiza caudacuta. NCBI lineage: Eukaryota > Metazoa > Chordata > Aves > Passeriformes > Passerellidae > Ammospiza > Ammospiza caudacuta. Next base: position 9,611,181 of record NC_080605.1, read on the forward strand.
CCCAAGAGTGGAAATGGGGTTTGCTCCAGCTGAGTAAATCTCCCATTGCTTAGGGATGGTGTGCATTAGGGTAAAGTACAATTAGTTAAGACTTTAGGTTTGTTAGTGAACAATTTTAAAGAAATTAATTCATTTAAAATTCAAAAAGAGCACCCACAAATGTAACAGCACACTGTTGAATATGAAACACATTCCTGATTATCATAAACATTGGTCATGAATCTGCACAATGTTTGTAACTGGCCTGAGGGAAACTGCATGAAACAGAGGTGGGAAGGAAGTTCTCCACTTATCAATACCTGACAGAAATAACTGAAAGGCTTAAAAAGAAAATAACTATAGGTTTTTTACTACGCAAGATGAAAGTCAAACAGCATGGCTTGCCTAGGAGAGACATGTATTCTGCACTGTATGGTAATACTACTTCTTTTTTCCTAACAGTACCCACCATTTTAAACAAGAAGAGCCTTCTAAAGTGAGCAAGCAAACAGACGCATTTGCCACCCGGTAAGATTGCTCTCGGTACACCAGTGTTTCCCTACAACAAATGTGCTGCATGAGAGTCCTTTCAAGTTTAACCGTCAGTGACCCGGCATCTGTGATCTGAGGACTTGCACTGCATCACACAACAAAACCATCCACCAAAAGCTGCTCTCTGCTTCCAACACATCTTTGCCCTTTTGACTGAAGGGCCTGATGACAAATCGTGCGACTGCGCTCACAGGCGTTCTAAAGAAAAGCTGTGGCAACAGCCAAGGTCTCTTTTCCTCGAGCTCCCAACTCCATTGGTGCAGCTCAAGGGGGATCCCATGCCCAACATTGCTGGGACCCTGCTCAGGCTGCAGGGGATGAGCCCCGTGGTGCCCACTGCAAGCACCTCCATGTCACTGGATATCCCTCTCCTGTGGGTACCCAGCACTGAGAGCAGCCCAGGCTGTGCCCCATCTCCTACACCACAAGTTTGTGAGAGACTTTTTGAATCTCTAAATGACTTTAAAGAATCTCTAAATTCTTTAGAGGCTTCTCAGGTTGTCAGTCAGCAGCGACCACGCTCCGGAGAAAGCCTCCCGTAGGGAGGATGCTCATCAGTGCAGGCAGGCAGGAGGGGGGAGCGCAGCTGGGGAGCCAGAGCGAATCCAAGCAGGAGACAACAGCCCCTCCAGCCCTGCTGCCCTCCTGCCAGGAGCCACGCAGAGCCTGGCAGGAACCTCCCCTCCACCCCTGCTGTGCTCCCAGCCCCAGCTGCAGGCACCACACTGCCCACAGACCACAACAGGGGCACCTTCCTCAAAGTCCCCTGCGGCAGAGACACCTTCCTCCTGAAGGTGTTTTACAGTCCTAGGTGCTCATTTTCTCTATTCAGATGGCTCTAGTTTAACTACCAATGCAGGTTTTCCCACAAAATGTGAATTGTAGGATTTATTCTAGTTAGTAATTGTTTCTGTGCCTTGGCCACAGATACATGAAAGAGTGAATTTACAATGAGGAAAGGTGCAGAGCACAATTATTTGTTTAAATGGCATTAAAATTAGGGTTGGAGTGTACACTGAATCATCTCAATTTATCCCTGAAGAGAAAGAGGGACAGCAAATGTCTTGGCATTTGCAAACAAATATCTGTTTCCCCAACAACTCGCTAACAGCACTCCTTCCATTTGAGAGCAGTCTCACACAGACATTGGCACTGATATCAGAGAATTAAATGAAATAATGGGAAAGGCTATAGTCAATAACTTTCTAACTTTACTCACATGATGAGGACTGGTTATACTGACAAAAAAGTACCTGGAAATGTTAATAGACTAAACAACTCAGTAAAAGGAATGAGGAGGCCGTGGGGAGAGAGAGATTGAATTTACCCTCCAAAAGTACATCTTACACTAAGGTACAGCAAGGCTTTTTACAGGAAGGTACAGGCTTTCTACAGAAGAATCCCCTAAATTAAACATAGGTGGAAGCTGGAGGTGGATGTTTAGGGTAGGGGCACATTTTCTGCACAGGAAAAATGGTCAAAAAATCAAAAAAGAAAAAGCAAAAGACTCTATAAAAAATAAACAACCAAGATCTCTCTGGGAAATCAGGCACCAGAGGTTTAAAAGACACACTTGTACCTCCAAAACCAGATGTGTTAAAAAAACATCTCCAGTCAATTAATGGCTGACAACATACACACCCCCACCATGGAAATGAAAAACTATTGTTTTCATAAACAACACAAGGAGTTTTAAAGCTCAGACAGATTCATTTGCAGAAAACCTACTGTCCTAAATATACCTAAATAATGAAAACTCCTCACCACCTCCCTGCAATCTGTTTGGTTTTGCCCTTCCCAGAGCCACAGCCAAAGCTCCCTGCCCAGACAGGAGCACAGACTGGGCAGCTCTGGTGTCTCCCACAGGAGGGTGAGAGAAAAGGCTCCCCAGACACAATTCACATATTATTTACATGTTTACTCAAGGCTTTTCTAAAATTTATTTTAGTTCTGGTCAATAAGGCAAAAATTTTCATGACAGAAGCGTTTTCTGACCACAAATAAACTGTGCTGCTGTCTAAAATAAGATCTTTAGCCCATCTCACTTTTCCAAAACAAACAAAATTGGACAAATGAATGACAACTCAGTAACTGCTTCCTCACACCTGGCAGCTGATTTTAAAGACACATACAACCTTTTTTTGGTTGTTTGTTTTTGGGTAAGAATTATCCCATTATTTAGCATTATCATACTTTGCATCTTTGGATTTTCTATGAACATAACCATAATCCAGGGCTCCCCAGCTTCCTGACATCAGGAAGGCTGCAATATCATGTCTACCCTGAAGTCACTGTACACAGGCTTAAGAGGGACTTCATTTTAATTCAGTTCTTTGGCCGGAATTGAGATACTGGATTTGATCTGATATTTTTTCTTACTGTGTTGCTTTGTATCAAAACACCCATTTTCCAGTGGGTGGTGCCTAACAAAACAGCAGAGGTGTGAGCATGAAGGAAACAGCCATTATAAATGCACAGAAACACACCATGTCAACACTTACCAGCTGCCCAATATGTACAAAAACTTTAAAAAAGGACAACTGAGTCATTATTTTAGAGCTTCACTATAGTTTCCATTTTAAAACATTTTACAATCTATCTAGTGCCATTGGAGAAGGTTCCATTGCAAACACTGGAAATCAGACACCTCCTAACCATCAAATTCATCAGAATTTTTGTGCAAAGTGTTATCAGGTAACAATATTTACCATGTACAGTAATTATGAAAACTCTGAGATTGTGCAATTATATATTTTAATTACACGATCTGATTAGGTTTTTTAATCACTTCATAAAAAGAAAGGAAATTCACCGAGGTTGTCAGAAAGTTAATAAAAATAAGGTAATTCACTGCAAAGGCTCACCATGGTGCCTTTCTAACTACTTCCTTGCTACACCCCACTGTGCCTATGTATTGGAGGTCAACTATAAGTATTCATTTCCTTACTTCTATTAACTTTGGTGACAACATTTGTGCTCTTTTGGCATGGCATTTTTTGTTTCATTTGGCTGGATGATATTTTAAGACATGTGGACTCCTCACAAGCAAGAAGCTGGGTGTCCTGAAACCCACCAAGAGACTCAGCCTTGTCCTGCTCTGTGCTCAGCCCCCTTGGAGGGACACTCAGGGAAGCCACTGCGTGGTGGCCACTGTGACACTGAGCTGTGTGAGCCTCACCAGCAGCCTGCAAAACCCACCCAGCTTAGCAGTGTCCCACAATAAATACAGCAGCAAAGCTGGCTGCTCACATCAGGGCCATGAGGCACATGGCAGCTGCACAGAGCACCCAGCAGCAGTGAGAGATGCAGCTGCAGCAGAGCCAGAGGCCAGGCCAGCAGGTACCTGCCCTGGGCAGCTGGCACCACCCAGAACCCAGCTGCGCAACACAAGCAGCCCCTCAGAACTGTCCTGCTGGCACTGCAAAGGGGCCATGAGCAGAGAGAGGGCTGGGGGCTGAGAGATGCCAGAGGTGAGTCACCTCCTCCTGCTCCTGAGGCAGGACAGAGCACGTCTAGTTCACCTCTGGAAAATATTTTTTTAAGTTTTGGATGCAGTTCTGCTCTAAGGAAACATTTTGTTTATATCCAAACTGCGAGTCTATAATGTAATACTTGGCTATGGGATTCGGCAGCTCTGTTTTACTCATTTTTGGTTTGTCCTCTCCTCCTGCCAGCCCTTCTTTATTTTTCTCCTTTCTCTTTTTACCTTCCCACCCCCTCTCCTGTGATTCTCTGGGGAGAACAAATCACTTTGGGAGGTTTAATGGACTGACAAGAGCAGAAATTTAATCGTGGTGTGCAAGCATGGGCCAGGCACATGAGAACAGGCGCAGTGCAATCCATTTGGGCTGCCCCACCTGTGACCCCAGGCACCCCCTCTCTGCAGGGGCCATGCAGGGAGAGGGGCCCTTCCTGCTCACATGGGACCTTGGTGGTGCCTGCTTCAGGAGGAGAGGGCTGCCAGATGCTGACAAGCCAAAAGCAGTTATTTCAGGAGACTTTTTTTAATATAGAAACAGCTGACACAAAATGCATCTCACTGGGGAGGGAAACCATGCTCCCAGAAGTAAAAGACCACTAAAAAGCCTCTTTTTTTCCAAGAGAAATCTAAAACAGTTTTGGGCCAGATATCACTTAGGTTTTTCATTTCCATTTTAGGAGACTTGCAGAGTGCCCTTCTAGTCCTGCCCCATCCATGGAGAATATTAAGGGGGCAGATGTGGGTAGATTAAGAGATGGAACAAAGCATTTCAGAGAAAGTACAACCTCAAAGAAAACCTGTCCCAGGCAAAACAGCCACTGCTGGGGGAGCTGCCTGAGCCTCCCTGCAGCCCCCTTTGCTGTAAAGGATCCCCCACAACATGTGCATGGCCCTGGGCTGACAGGGGCATGCACTCAGCTGCCTAAGAAAGGCAGTGAAAAAGGGAGGGCACAAAATTATTTAAACAAGCTTTTATATAGAAAATGAAAAACATTGTGCGCAACAACATGACTCCTTTTCCTTTGTACACCGTTTGCTGCTACAGATTACATTTGCAAAGTATAGCTTTCAATATAACATAGCCAAAAGCAACCTAACAGCATAATTTTCTTCCTGGGTACTTTATTTTTGAATTCTTCTACAAACAATGAAACAGCGATTTGGAAAAAACAAGAAAACAAAGAAGCCCCTTCTTCTCACATGCATGTAAACCTGGGTAAACTTACAGGAGACCATCTTTTGAACAATCAGTGTGATTTACTCTTGCTTGTGGAGCCTGTGCTTGGCTACTGCCAGTAAATCCTACGGGCACACAGTGAGTGATACCAGACACTCTGCACACCCACTACTACAAAGACTTTGCTCAGTTGAAAAGCATGTGTAGTATTTTTCTACCACCATTGCCTGCATTTTCAGTTTTTCACTTTTAGGCACCTTGTCTACCTGACAAAGCTACAGCATATCCTTGACATTTATTTAAAGCTTGCTGTTCTGTGCAACTGGGTGGCATAACAAGGACCAGGGAACCAGAGCTTTAAAACACATTTCCTGGCTGATAATGCAGATTAAGAGAGCTACAAAAGACAAATATTAAGGACAAATATCAGTCATATCCAAAAAACAAGTATTTTCTAGCAGGATCATAACCAACCAATACCCTGAGATATCCAAAGGGAAGAATCTCTATCCTTGCACTCATCCTTGTCATTTGAAACTGCACTGTGCTCTTTAATAATAATCTCAAAATGATCCAAATACTTTCCGGGACCATATTCTACAACAAGTTATATTCTAACAAAAAACAGTCATTTCAAAAGTCATTTTCCTTCCCTTCCACTTACATTTTTCATCTTGTTTCACTCTGCCATTTCTCCATCTCATCCCAAAGCCAGATTATTACACTGCAAATGTGGGGCAGGTCCAGATACCCAAGGGGAGATCCAAGATCTTCCCTCCTGAGGAAACTTCATAGTGAACTCAATGACTATCTGTGATGTTTGCTGGTACTAGGGAATAATATTTCCCTTGGGCACTTTCTGGATAGAGTCTACCACCTGGGTTAAGTCATTATTACAATCAAGCAGAAAAAAAAAGGGAGGGAGAATAGAGATGAAAAAACACTACAGCAAGCATCATTACAGCTCATCAAAAGTGCATTAGAAAACACCTGATAATATACTCTGAACATTAATGATCCTTACAATATACCATATTAATGCAGATGTTATCTGAATTCTCAGAAACTAATTTTTTCATTCACACACTTCTTTAAAATTGGTGTTGGAAAACAAATCTCTAGAATCTATTAGTTGCCAGCATTTTTTCTGTTTCCAGAAAAAAAACAAATAATGTAACACCTCTGTACCTGTATGTGCTGCAGATCACAAAGCTGAAATGGGTACCCTGACACTGGGATGCTCATTGGCATTCCCAGGCAATGTGTTACAGTTCAAATGGACAATGGTCAGCAAATATTAATAAAGAGGTTGTGATTGTGTTGCCTTACATTGGACTATTGTCACTACTAAAATAAATTTAACTGGCTGCCTGAAACTCTCCACTGCTGGGCAGCAATTTCCCTTGCCATTTTTCCATCTTAGGTTAGGAGGGAGACACGTGAATGCCACAGAACTGATAGTGCAGCTCTGCTATAAGGTGCTAAGTGCCAGGTTAGAGGACAGGTTAGCTGTCTGAAAAGCCTAATACTTCCAATAACTTAAATGGAGGTCAAAAAAATAATTCTAGGCACTGCTTAAGTCCTATATTCCTCCTTTACAGAGACTGCAAATCATGTCAAGTTCTGCATAAATAGGTTTTGTGGGGGCATTAAAGGGTGAATTACTGTCATCTAGGTGCTAGTGCTTAGTAAAGCAAGGATGATCAAGCCCATTTTGCCAAAATCCAATGTGAACTGCTGCTCTCAAAGAAAGGTCACCCAATCAAGAATGCTTCATAACAAAACAAAAAGAAAATCCACAACACACATGCATTTTTACAAAGGAAATACAACAGTCACACCTAAAGACCATTCCCTTATTGTTATTTGAAAGCTGAAGAGAAAATTTTTTCCTAAACAAGGAGCTGGTAAAGGTTTGCAGCATCTCAGAATTACTTCTAGAAATAAGGGAAGCAGGAATTATTTTTAGTGCAGCTGAGAGGCCAGGCATATTTCAGGCAATCTCCCAGAGCCTGCTTCTATACCATGTGGGACATAAACCCACAAACTATGAAAGAACCCAAATCAGTATTGTTTTCTCAAGTGACATCCATTATCCCTCATCTGAGAAAATTAACACGTGTATGCAGAAGCTCAATAAAGTAAGCTCAGAGCTAAAAGTCTAACATTAACTCTTTATGCCTCACAATAAATGTCATCTTTTAAGTCAGCAAAATGCTAATATATTCTAATTTATATTCAGTGCTTCTGCTATTTCAAGCAAGCAGGGACATCAAAATACAGTTAGGCTCAAGCACAGTTTCAAATGTTATAGTACACAGGGTAATCAAGAATTTCCAAATTCCAAAGACCTACAGTGATATAAAAATGGAGATACAGAAGGGCAATTAGACCAACACATGCTGGTTTGGGTAGCATTAGGAAGAGTGTCACAAAATGAATAAAACCCAGCTTTTGTGCAAAGTCTCTTATTTTCTGACATCTGAGGTAAGCACTGTATCTAGTAGTAAAATGCTATGAATGTTAAATGTAGGCAACCTTTGTGCTCTGCCAGTTTATTTCTAGATCAAATGATAATATTTGAAGATTTCTATTCCAAGCCAGGGCTCAGTATTTTTCTTCATCTTCCTGATCTGCCCAAAAGATTATATTCAATGAATCAGATATGTCTTTGTCTTCTTTTTACTCAGATTAATAAATTAGGCAGCCCATAAATCTGAATGGTACTTATTCTGAAGAGTGGAACACAAAGAATGATTGATAAGGCTGAATTTCCCACCTAAGTATATAGAAACCTCCAGGCAGGTATTAATTCTGTACTGAGTTTTTCTACAACATACACTTACTCTTGCACCACAACATGCTCACACACATCACCAGGTATCCAGAACAAAAGCAAGGAAGGCTTTTCTTAACCCACCAGGTGCACTGTGCTTGTTTCCAAATAGTGCTCTGGGATGGCCTAATGAGGACAGCAGTGAAGCCACAGTTTGTGACATTACTATTTGAACAGCCAGGCAACTTTTGGAGCCCTTGTGTTATTCCTCCCAGCAACACAGAAACAGATCTTGCATCTGCTGGTCTGTCCTTCTTGGGGACATTTTGCTACCCAGCAAGAGTGCAGGAAACGATGTCTGCAGAACAGGGAATTCTGAAGCAGGGACAATAAAAATAATCTGATCGTTACCCCTGTGCTTTAAAAATTGGACCCCCTGGCAAGCAGCCAAAATAAAACATCAAAGAGGACCTCCACAAGCCAGGCTCAGGATCAACATTCATGTGAGAGCCCATCACCTACTTACCCTGACAGCAGGCAAGAAAAGTTGGAGACATCTGCTCGGAGGGCAGGGGTCAGGCTGGCCGGGCCGGGCTGCACACACAGCAAGGGTGGAAATGTCAGTGTGGGCTGGGGGTGCTGGCCAGCCTGGGCTCTGGGGCTGCAGGGGGGCTTAGTGAGAAGGGGTCAGGGCCTGCCCTGTGCTGGATACAGCTGGCTCCCCAACAGACCCACCGCTGACTGACCATCACTGCACTGGCCATGACCCCCCACTGCCCAGCACTCCTGGGGCATGAAGGAAAATTAAGTTTGTTTCCCCCAAATCGAGTCTGTTCTGCCCATGACAGTAATTGCTGAGCCATCTCCTTGTCTTTATGTCAGCTCAGCTTTTTCATCTTACTTTCTCTGCCAGTCCTCTTGAGGCTGGGGAGAGAGAGCAGCTGGGTGGGCATCTGGCAGCCAGCCAGCATTACCCACTACAGGGTAGCTGGCTACAAAAGCTTCTCTAAACAAGGAAGAATAAACAATACCTAAATCTGTACCTATAGGGCCTGAATTTATTGATTGTATTTGACTCTGTATTCCATTAAAAACATTTCTCCTGATAATGTACAATGCAAGAACTTTCAAATCATACTACTGACCTCCCAAACTTGGTGCAGCCTGCAAGCAAGTCAGATATGGAGGTTATTTGGTTGTGTTGGGGTTCACTGGTGCTAAGGGTGATTGAGGTGGGCCAACTTTTGCATGCAAGAAGGAAACAGCAAGTTGTTCCACTGATGCTTAGGAAGAAAAACAATATATCAAATGTTCCATGTCAAACACTTCCCAGACTAGTTCAAAGACGAGTTCATGTGTGTGCTGAAGCACAGGGGGACAAAAAGTAAAAAAGTTTCTAAGTTGCTGCAAGTTTTAGAAATCAAAAATCCATTGATCAAAGAGAAAACTCCATAATATTTTCCTATAAAATAACTTTGATTTCTTGTGAAAAAATCAATAAGAGTTGATTACTGAAAATGGCAACATGAGCATAAACACCCTTCAGGCATCTCACAAGTATCTCTGCAAATCACAGAGCAGTGCTAGGCACATGCCATTGCTGCTAATCCCATCCTCTGCCACACAACCAGATGAGCTTCCTGAAGAAGCTACCAAGGCTGTACCAGGAGGTACAACAGCAGAACATATATTCAAGATATTAGATGTCAGTTGTTGTAGTGTGTTAGGTTAGTTTTAAGGCCGCTGACCGCTGCAGTCAGTGTCAGCAGTTCCTTCCCACACACACATGTCCCTTTCTAAGATATCACTGTGCACTCTTCTACAAATCTCAGCCTAAAACCCTGTTGCGAGGTCTCCATGAAGCTGCTGAAGTTGATTAAAGACTTAATACATCTCTGTTATTGCTCTACAGCAGCACTTTGTGCTTCCTTTTCCACAAAGGGACAAAACAGCCTCTGCAAAATAAAGGACCAGTTCCACTTCTGAAGCTACAGCATTTTACTGGACGGTGTGTTTAGCCTTCTTAGTGTGACCAATGAAGATAGGAGTGAGCTAGGCTTGTTCTTTGCCCACAGAGAGAAAAGATGGATGTTTTGACATGAAGCATTTGCCAGACACTTGGCAAAACAGTCTTCAAAATGGTACTTGCAACTGTTTTCCCAGGTTCCAGCAAGAGAGGGAGGGGACAGGATCATTGACTTCATCATCTGACCACGGCAACTTCTGTTAGAAGTTGGTCTTGCTTTAATTAAAGGCACACTTGCTTTTAACTCTGAAACTAAGATATTTAGCTTGCAGAGACCCACGTTCATTCTCCTACAAGAATGTGACAGAGACCTGTTGATGTCTGGTATGATCAAAAGGAAACATGGCAATAATATGTCAAGTCACAAATTATTACGGCCTCTTCCCAATGTGCAGGAGATCCCACATTCCACCCATCCATATGGTTCAGCTGGGGAGCACTTTTACCAACATATGGCCCCTTGAAAGTGAAGGTTTTCTTTTGAGTTTTTAATCACAATTGCTTGTTATTCTTAATTACTTGTTACTTCCACTACACTATGAAGCTTAACCTGACTTCTGCTGGGAGAATACAAGTCAGGAAGGTGGTTTCCGTTTTGCTAATAGGAAAAGCTTTGTTAGTAGGGAGGGGGGACAAAAGCTACCTTACAATTCACACAAGCAGAATTACCTCCTGGTATCAACATAAATCATAGTGCCCCTTCTTGATACTGGTATTTATCTTTGTCAGATCCTTTACAAATAAACATCATGTAAATAAACTACAGAGAGGGGGTAGGACAGCACAGTGCAGTGATAAAGAACAACTAAGAAAGTATCTTTTTTCTTCTTAAAACAAGGCATTGGAAAAGGTATATTGAGTCCTATAGGCAGAAACAGGTGCTAAATGGCCCACAATCAGGAAATTTTACTTCTTTTGTGAATACAAACCAAACATTTTCAAACATAATAATTTCAGCAGATGCATGAAAAAAGACCAATTTAAATGTTCTTAATGGTTGCTCTGTTAAGTCAAATATTTTGTTTATTATAATGCTGCATCTACAAGTTCACAGAAGCCATAACCCCAAAGGAAGCCATCCACTCCACATTAGCTATATTCTCCCCATCTCCTCCATGGATTTTTTGTTATGAAACAGCAACATCAGGAGACAGCTCTGTATTTCCTCACAGTTGCACCCCACAAACACCAGGATTTACTGCCACACTGAGGGAACCATATGGAGTCATATGCTCTTCTTTCCCATCCCCTTTTCCTATTAAAGCTGAGACATTTAATGGGCAGTTCCCCTTCAGACACACATGGATCTACGAACATCTGGCAACTCAAGAGCCAGCAGCTCTTGCTGTGTTCTTTAACTTGTCAGGTTTAACCTGTGATTCAGCTTGGATCCAGGCTGCCAGTGATTTCCAGCCATAAGAGCTACAGCACTGGCCCAATAACATTTTCATCTATGCAGACAAGTTGTGTGCAGTTGTAAATAGAACAGAACTCTGCTCAAGAGTACTTCTAGGCACTAGAAAGCACAAGTCAAAAGAGGCAGCTCCATACTCTGTGTTCATGAGAACATACCCTATCTCTCCACAGGGAATATTTATTACGATGGGCCATAATCCACTTAACATCTTCTGACAAAGTCTATCAGTCTTTAACAACTTTGATTCCAGAAGTTCAATGGCATAGGGAGGAAAATTCATAGGGAGAAAGAGACTTCCACAAGAATTCCCCTTTATGAACCCGCACACCCTGTGATAGCAGACAGGATCACTGCTTATTTGTACCTATCAGCTTTGATGATAATTGCAACCCACTTGACACTTCTGTTGAAAGGCAGTATTACCAACAAGAAACCTGATAAATATTCAACAAAATCTAAATTAAATAATTCCATTCATCTTGAGGTCACCATCTCTAAGACTGTTTCAAAATATTTGTGTATAAAAGAGATAGGGAGGGGGACGAGGGAACCCTGCTTCTTAGACCAAAATTACTGAATCACTGCATTAATGAACACAACTTTTTTATTTTTCAAGTTCAGTGAAAGAATGCCATCTATGCAAAATTTTGATCCCACATTACAAAATAATTACATGATAATTACATGAGCATTAAGATGTCTACCCCCCGAGTAAAGCCACTGCACCCAACCGCTAACTAAGGCAGGCCTGGAATGTTTCAGCTTATTAAGGAGAAATCCAGCATTGAGCAAAACCTCCAGCTGAAGCAGATTTCCACTCTTTTACTCCTCTGATTTCTAATTAATAATTAAAACATGTTCTTTTCTTTGGAAACCCAATTAGACTTGCGCATCAGCCTGAAAACAAACTTTTTTTTAGTAGCTAAGCTACTTCTCATGGTTTAATGGGGTGGCAGGAGTGTTTTCTACACAGCTCCACTGACACAATTCATTTATTTCTTTCCATTCTACAATGGATATTGTAATCCATCCCCAACAATATAAACATTACATTTGCACAGCTAATTAGGATGTTGGCACTATGAATTAGTGACCCTCTGATTTCTTCCAGTCAGGGCCGCCCCTGCTGCCTGCACTCCTTAGGATTCACAATTAGGTAATTATATTTTCAGCATCTTTTTTTCCTCTCCAATGCTACCTCTTTCCTCACATTCAATATGACCATATGCACCAAATGAAGAGTTGTGTAGTTTATTTTGGGGTGGGGAGTAGGGGAAGGAAGGGAGGGAGAAACACAAAGTGTCACATTCAATCCTTTGCCCTATCAATCTCAGCTAACTTGGTATCAGAGAATGATAGAGGGTCTGTAAGACTGCAAATTGTCTCCATAAATGTTTTAAAGAAGTGATTATGCAGAGTGAGTAGGAGATATATTCTAACTGGGAATGAAGCAAAAGGAAAGAGGGACAAAATAAATAAATTCTCATCTCTGGGTATAGTGGGCTGGTACTGAACCTCCATGCAGGGCTTGCGGTCACCGAGCTGTCCCCAGCCACAGGATGATGACAAATTGGAGAGGATTCAGAAGAAGGCAACAGAAGTGATTAATGGGCTGGATGGACTGATGTATGAGGAAAGGTTAAAAGGTCTGATTATATGTATCTTTGTTAAAGAACAGCTAAGGAAGGTGCAGGAACTGCTTCCAAGGGGTTCATGCACAGTAAACACCATCACTGCATTCCACTGAGCATTTGGGAAGGGCAGGAGGAGAGAAGAAAGCACAATTTTATGCTAGACACTAGGAAAATATCTGCAGTAAATGTTAGAAAAGAACTGTTTCCAACAGGAAGGACTAGAAACCTCACCATCTGAGAGCTGTAATGGACAAAGCACTAAGAAAATACACTGCAGGGGATAATGTCTGTTTTAATGTTGATGCTTGTTTAACTCACTGACTAATGTACACTGTGGAGACATAGCATCTTTATTAAAGCACAGACTATATCTCTGAGTCCTCTGCTGTGAAAAGTTCTCCATTAAAATCACTTATTACTAGGGGCACTGGAAACATTTTGGGCCAAGTATGTGCCACTCCATATCAGCTCCCAATCCACAGCTGAGGAATCCAGAGGATTCAAGAGTACCAGTGAGGGCAAATTAAATCTTTCACTTCTCAAATATTAACCCAGCATTTTATAAGTTCTGTAATCCAAACAAACAAAATCCACCATCCCCCAACCTAGACCACTTTGCAGAATAAAACTGTCCTCTAATTTCTTCTTTAAATATGGAATCATTTTATGTCCTAGAAAATCAAGTGTTTAGGAGCAAGTTAACCTTGGCATTTTTGTGACTGAAGAACAAAAATAAATCAAGATTACTAAACTATTAGGAGTAATGAACCCAATACTCCTACTTATACCCAAGTAAATTAGAAATCCTGCCATTGAATTAAGCCAATGGAAATATATTGAAGCAGAAACTGGTATAAATTAGCAGAAGACCAAGCCAAAAATAACCAGAGTCACACATTTCCAGGCCATGTGCAGAGCTCAAACCAGGAAAAATAATTTACAATCAGCTCATGGAGACAGGAAGCAATGATGGCAGGCACAGAGGCTCCATGGCTGCTGTAGCTCGAGCAAGCAAAGCTGGAAAATCCAGGCGGTGCTGGCCCTCCCCACAACTCGCAACAGAAACCAGCCCAGACTGCAGCACTATTGGCAAATCATTGTTTGAAGAGTAATTCCAGCTCCGACTGCGCCCTGCCACTATTCACAAATACAGCTATACATATTGCCTGTAGAGAGGTGAAACATTTCAACTTCTGCAGCGGCCTGTCCATCATCCTTCCCATGCACAAGGCTACACACAGCCTCAAGCCAGCACAGCTGGACCTCCAGGTGCCAGATTAGGAGAAACCGAAAAGGCCTTTTTCCAAGAAAAATACAACACTCCTTCCCTCTCTCCCTGCTCACGTGCATGGGTGAGAACTAAGCAGGCTTGAGGGGCTTTATTTATTCCCTGCTAAAAAAACATTAAGCTCTACTGTACAGATCCGAGTCTGCCAAATTCTGTCACTTCATGCTTTGGATGTAAATTATAAAAAGAGACCAGGGGAAAAAATACAGTAGAAAACAGATGCTCTGGATTACAGTGCTGGGGTTTTTTTCCAAAACTACTATTTCCTTTATAGTTTCATTTATTTGGTAAGCAGAGGAGCATGACATGCTCACTGCCATAAAAGGGAAGACAATGGCTTTCCCAACCTTTGACATTTAAATTCATTTCCTTCCTCAGTGATGAGACAAAACCCCTTCCCTTTGACAAACTAGGCTCCCCTGCTAGACAAGGAGCAGCACACAACAGTCAATAACACATCAGCAGCACTGTCTGTCTCCATGTTCTGTTAACATTCCTAACTACATTACAAAGGTAAGAAACTCCATAACTTTGTGCCTCAGTTTCCCCATCCATGAAATAAGAAACATAATACTGCACTGCTTCACAAAATTTGTTTAAAATGTTCCTGTGAAATGAACCTGCCTCAACAAGCAAGTAACTCAAATTGAGCTTTCAATTGATACCCCTAATGCTCAACTGAACTTTGAGTTCAGCTTCTCAATTGACACCACTAAAAACATTTACACAAAAGCTTCACACAGCCATGAAACTGAAGCCTCTTGTGTAGTTTACAGTACATTGAATCACTATACATCAGCACAAGTTTCATGGCTCTTAGGACAGGCTGTGGAAAGCACCGAGAGCAGAAAACCCTGATAAAAATCTGAAACTAAAACCTCAGCCCTACTGCAACTACCAACTCACAAAAACTACATCTTACAGCATTGTTGATTTGTCTTGAACTGACCGAAGTTTGTAGTTCAGAGGGAAGGTGGAAAGTACTGAAAGTCTCTCATCAAAGTTTTGAATGTCATTTGAATTTGAGATTTGTTATGTTCAGCTTTAATTAGTCACTAGGTTTGTCACTAGTTCACTGCAGCAGAAACTCAGTGATGCATTAAACACCTTTCGTTACTAAATTCAAAACAGTTTCTCTTTTACCAAGACTGCAGCCATGCTGCCTTGTTCATTCAGCTTCTGATTCAGAAAAATCTTAGCCCCAGAAAGAGTTAAAAATCTTTAAATTTGCCTTTGGTTCTTGTTTTATGTGCTTATTTCCAGAGCATTTCCAAATTGTATTAGTTTAACAGACTAGTGTATCTAAATCTTTTTAGCCACAGACATCACTCACCAGCATGATTTTATTACAAGGGATATGTTAAAGCTTAACCTTGCACTCAGTCACTAATCAAAAACAATTCAAGAAAGCAAATCAAATGTTCCAACTTAACTAAAATCTCCTCCCTTTAAGCAACCAATAAAGCCTGGCTGGCTTGCAGGGAAACTTCCATGCATCAGCATCAGCTCACTCAAATCAGGCACGTTTCTTAAGTCTAAATTTAGCTGCTTGTATTTCTTCAGAACTTTAATTCCTGAATATTGTGTTGAACCTACTGAGACTGTTGAAGTGCCAGATCTTAAGGCTGCAGTCATATTGAGATTCCTTTATGGCAAATATAAGAAGCAAAGTTGCTGTAGCACACAGGCAAGCGGTTGGGAACAAACACACCAGCAAAAGGATCAGGCATTCAGAAGCCGAGATTCATCTTCCAGTCATGCTGGCAATGCTGAATCTCACCTATGTGCCAGTGAGGAGTAGTTAAGCTACTTAACCAGCTGAAGAGAAAATGATTGTACATACATATAGGAAGGTTGATTTCATGGAGACACCTCTTAGGTTTTCAAATCCCTCCTTCACTGGAAGCAGAATCAACGAGCGCTCATTTTTGGACAGGATGAGACCATGCCTTCACTCGGAAAAGAGGAACTCCTAAAACTCTGCTGTGCCAGCGAGGTGCCCCAGCGGTGGGGACACCTGCAGGGACACCTGTGTCCTCCCTGTGTTGGAACAGGCTCTGAGTCACAGCAGGTGGACAGGTTTCACCCATGGATAACCAATCCTCACCACCTGGAAAGGCGAGCGCGACACAGGCGCTGCCGCTTTCACCGCTTCTTGTGACAGAAGACGGAGCAACTTCTGCTTTGCAAGAGCAAGTTTAAAATTTATATTATAACACTGAATCCACCAAAGCTGCCAAGAGACATTGAACTCATGGGATCTGTGAAAGTTTTTCACACCTGTGTTTTTCTCCTGTGCCTAATATTATGGGAGGCATTTTGGAGGATTTTACAATGCAAGTTTCAATGAGACACTTACAGTCTCCCTCAGGCAAATTGTCACAGCTGCAGAGGTCTGCTACCCAGCTGCCAATCAAGGCAGGCAGGGAGTATGTGCAGTGAAATCACAAAAAAGGCAGGCTTCATTAGACTGCTGAAACCTAACTAGAGGCTATCTGGGCGTGCTTGAGCCCTTAAAACAGGATTGCTTTAGAAAGAGGGGTTTTTTGTTCCTTTCCAAGTGAAGAAAGGGCCCTAGTACTCATTGAGGAATGTATTGGTGCCAACTTTCCCCTTTGCAATTTCAATGTTTGTTTTCTCTGTCTAAAAAAAGAAATTACATCGCCCTACAAGCTTCTATTATTAGATTAGCTGGTATAGCTGGAAAAAGTGGACAAGATTACAGGTTCCACATCCCTTTGCCAGGTCTCAGAAGTGTGTCTACTTTTCCCAACTCTAGAAGCTGCTCCAGTGAAATATTCCTTTCTACAACCCTTCCTTCCCTTATTTCCTTAAAGCACCTCAGCTGCAAAACCACTGGCACTAAAGACCAACTGTGCTGGAAGAACTGGAAGAGAATTTTTCCTCCTTCACGCCTAACAGAAATATTCTGAGGGAACCAAATGCATTTAGTAAAAATAAAAAGAAAAAAGAGCTCTACAGACAAGAACAAACACACAGAAGTTCAGCCCAAATAATGTTCAAGTGGGAAATTTAAAAGCACATGGAAACAAGTGGCATATTGTAAGCCATTTAACAAAGTTAATTTTAGGTATTCACTACATCTGGTCTTGGCCCCTATTCAGCAAGCTATTTAAGCATGTGCTCAGGTTTAAGCAAGTACAGGCTGAAAAGCCTACGTGTCCCATCACGTGCTCCAGTTGGGCATCTGCTGAACTACTTTGCTGATCCAGGACCATAACATATAATAAGAATTGCCCTGAAAGTTATCTAATTAACAGCTGTTATTTTAAGAACTACACAAATGTAACGCACATTTTATGTCCCTGAAAGGGCAGGTGTCATGAAGGCATAAATCCACATCTAAAACTGTTTCAGACACAAAGCCCCTTATGCAGATATGTTTTGTGAATGAAAAGAAAAATGTAGGCTTTAAACTAAAACATAATCAAGACTCATCAAGCTGCCTCTGGCCATTACCACACCTAATCTTTGTTATCCACACTGCTTCTTTGTTATTTCTTACTGACAATTTGTTATATTTTGCCTCTAATTAATTCTACCAGGAAAATGTTAGGATTTTTTTTTTAATTTGTGCTCACTTAGGTCTTCTTTTGAACACAAAAACCAGTGACATGATGTTCAAACATTAATGTTTAAGTGGCTTAACAGCCGACCTATAGTTTTTCAAATTTTCAGATAATCACAAATCCTACTAAAATAAAAGGCACTGGAGAAAGCTGAGCTTCCCCTCCACGCCGCGGGTGCCTCGAGACCTGAAGTTTGAAAATTCTGGGCTCCCTATTTACAATTACAGCTGCATTTCCCGAGCGGATTGTGCCGTGACGGCTGAACCCTGCAAATGTCACCGGGCCGGCTCGGGCAGGGCGCAGCAGCAGCAGCAGAGCCTTTGTTGCTGGGGCCCGCAGGGAGGAGGTGCCGCCGAGGCAGATGGGGACCGCGGTAATGCGGAGCTCCCCGGGGACAGCCCGGCCCGGGGCTCCGGCAGCACCACCTGCCTCCCTGGGGCTGCGGCGGGCACACGGGGGCTGCCCTGCTGCAGGGACACGGGGCCATTGTGCTGCCCAACACGGCTGCGCCACCCCACAAAGCATGGCACGGGGGTCACATGTACAAAGCACGGCACTGGGGGTCACATGTGCCACCCTCCAAAGCACGGAACGGGGGGGTCACATGTGCCACTCCCCAAAGCATGGCACGGGGGGGGGTCACATGTGCCACACTCCAAAGCATGGCACGGGGGGGGGTCACATGTGCCACCCACCAAAGCATGGCACGGGGGGGTCCACATGTGCCACCCACCAAAGCATGGCACGGGGGGGGTCCACATGTGCCGCTCCCCAAAGCATGGCACGGGGGGGGTCACATGTGCCACTCCCCAAAGCATGGCACGGGGGGGGTCACATGTGCCACCCACCAAAGCATGGTACGGGGGGGGTCCACATGTGCCACTCCCCAAAGCACGGCACGGTGGGTCACATGTGCCACCCTCCAAAGCATGGCACGGGGGGGTTACATGTGCCACCCACCAAAGCATGGCACGGGGGGGTTACACGTTCTACCCTCCAAAGCATGGCACGGGGGCGGGGGGGGGGTCAAATGTGCCACCCTCCAAAAGCATGGCACGGGGGGCCCTGTGTTCCACCCCCCCAAAGCATGGCACGGGGGATCACATGTACCATTCCCCTAAGCATGGCACAGGGGGTCAGCCCACGGCAGGGGACTGTCCCCCCAGGTGGCTGGCAGAGGGGTTCCTGCTCATGCCACATCTGATGGTGCCACCCACCCTGGCTGCAGGGCAGCTGCTTGGTTTCTGTGTCCCGTGAGGAAGAGGGAGCACACAGAGACATGCTGGGCTTCTGTGATTTCAAGAGAACATTAAGAACCTTCAGCCCTTCTCTCCTGCTAATGTTACTAATAACCTCCATATTGTCATCTATCTTACCTGAGCTAACAGTTTATAAACCACCACCTGCAGCTTGTCCCTTATAGTTTATTAACATACACTAATAAACAGTATGCTTCACTCCCACTGTGCTGCCAAGTGAAGCCAGTCAGAATAACTGCATTAGCTTTACTGTTCTTTCTCAGCACATTTTTCCCACATGGGAACAATTAGGACAAACTCCCTCCAGATTATATTTTGAGATCCATCATTTTTGCAGGAAAATAATAATAATAATAATAATCTTTTTCACAAATGCATCTGTAGACATCTACAGAAAATTAACCTGACTGACGTTACCAAAAGTGATAGGCTCTTAATCTCCTCAGCAGTTCCTTGGCATGGAAAGGGTTAATGCTCCCCAGGCTCTGACTTACACCTATTATGCTCAAGTTTAAAAATAAGATGTGAAAGATGCATTATATAAGGCCAGTACTGCTATCCTGCCCATCTCCTATTTTGGAATTAAAGATCATCATTGCTCACATCAAAGGGGCTGGGTGAGAATAAAAGAAAAGACAGGAACAATGAAAATAGCTACCCGACACGAACCAGATCAAAGGCCCAGGCACAGAAAATGAAGAGCTAGGGGGTCCTTTAATTACTGTCCACATCCTTCAAGTCATGTGGTGAGAAAGAAGAGAAAAAAGTTTTGAAGGCCACTGGGTTTTGTCTTGCTGTGGCTCCTGTTTCCACAGTCTGTGCCAGTTCCCTACAAACTGCTCTGCTTTTTATTTTTTAAAATTTTTTTTTCTTCATTTTATTAAAGTCAAATAGGACTCCTGGACTCCAAAACTCCTCCCTTATGCCAGGAGGAGGAGAGGGAAGGAGGGGTGAGAGGGGCAGTAGTACAGATAGTCTGTAGCAATTGCCTGAAACAATTTCAGGAGGACTGCTCCAGGCAGCGCCCCGGGAGCTGCTTTGGGAAGGAGAGCTCTGGCTACCTGAGGCTAGTCTTTATTTGCCGGCCTCCCGGGTTGAGAAAACTTCAAATTCACATAGGGCACTGCTCCATGGGGCAGCAGATCAAACCTGGCTACTAGCTGTTTGAGCTCAGCAGCAGAAAAAAGGATTGCTCTGGGACTGAGCATAAGTAGAAGCATGATTAAACTTCAAACATACACATCCCTCCCCCCCCCCTTTTTTTATACACAGCAGACAGTTATGGCTAATATTTCGATATGGACTTAAAAATATGCTGCAAATAACTTACTCCAGGCCTGCTGGCTGTGGGCTTAAAAATAATAAAAATTTAAACTAGCTGTATTATTGCAATGAAGTCAAATGTTCAGATTTACATATCATGGATCATTAAGGGAATGTCAAGTTATTTAAAAGGATCTCTTTTTATTTAACTTAACTCTCAAGATTAAAATTCAGATATTTGACCATTGACTGTAGTGACATATCATACCATTTACTTCCTTCTATTTATACTTCAAATGTGGTACATTTCTCTCTAATTACTCCTGATTTATGTTTCACAGAATAGCCAGGGTTGCAAGGGACGTCTGGAGATCATCTAGTCCAACCCCCGAATGTTTATTTTTAAAAAGACAGAATAAAACATGCCATAAGGAAGCAATAGAACACGGATTTAAAAATTGATGCGGAAGAAACTGACCAAACTTTCTAGGAAGTAACAGTGCTTTGCTCTAATAAAAATATTCTGGAAAAGAAAAGCCCTGGGACATTCCCAAGGAATTGTATTTGCTAACATAGATGTGAGCAGTGGGCACAGACAGAAGTCACTGAAGAGGAAAATGCCTTCCTGTCTCAGGTCAGTTTGCTTGGGTTTACGCTGTATGCCAAACTAGAGCATAAAAAGCATTCAAACACAATTTTATAAACTTTGGAGAAGGAAGCTTATATCACCAAGACAACATCTAGAAAAGGCGAACACAGGATACAAAGGCATCCTTCTTCCCATCCTATTTACAGCTTGGAAACTGTAGACAAGCAGTAAGGATGATCTTTTAAGAGGCAATTTAGCCTCCAAACTCCAATGAGTGCCAACTTACTTCATCTTCTTTCTGATGAAAGTTGCCTCCATCTCTTCCTGTTCTTGGACACTAACATGCAGCAAACAGCCGTTCTCAGGAGGCCAGCTGAGGACTAAATTAAGCAGATATAGACTACAAAGCTGCTTTCCAAAGTGGGCATCATGCCTGGGCTCTACATCTGAGCAGCATGCTAGGTGCGTGTACCAAGTTTAGTTCGCTGTCTTGCAAACATCCGCCGTGGGAACCTTGCCCAAACAAGCCTTCAAAGCTACCCTGGCTCTGGTGGGATCAGCACCACAGCACTGGGACTGGGACATTTGCCTCCTTGTTACAGGTCTCAAAGTACCACATTATCCATTTAGATAGTCTTTTGATTGAGAGAGCTTCCCTTTTGGGCTTAGCCCCAAATGCCAAGAACAGATGAGATGGTTTAAGAAACTCTCCAGGTAAAACATGAAAAGGATGCTTAAGATCCAGCTTCTGACGAATAGCTGCACTCAGGGAGCCACAAGGGCTAGGGAAATAAACATGGTCAATTAAATAAACTGATTGAAAAGAAATCAGAGATCCCTCTGGGGAAAATCTGACATGTGGTCATACAGCCACTGCAATCTTTTTGGAAGGTGGTAAATGGGGAAAAAGCTGGGAAGAACTGGAGTGCCTTACACATTTGGCAAAAAGTGGTTGTCATAACCACATAAGGAAGGGCATAATCTTTAAAGGAAATAAAATACAAAGAAACATCCATGATGGCTTTAAAAAGAGGCTCAACCAGCTCACTCAAAGCCTCTTGAAACCTCAGCACTGAGTAGAGAATTCTATTGGGAAAATACAGTAAAGGCTCTTCAGCAAATGTTCTGTCCTTTCCACAGACTGCCCCACAAAATGCACTGGTAGATGCTGAGAAATCTTCTGAAACATTCCAAGATGCATTAACATGAAGGAATCAATTGGAATGCAAACTAATAAGGATGGTGCAGAATAAGATTCATTTTCTTTTATCTCATTAAAAAAATATCTACATGCTCATTCATAGGAGGGAATAATTTACTAATAGTTGAATTATTTTTGATGCATTTGTTTAGACACGCTCAAGATACAGTGGGATCACAACAGGACTTCCAGAAGCTAAAGATCTGATGAAGAGCTACCTCCACTTTGTGTCTTGCCTGTGCATCTTCGAGAGTCCAATGCTAGTGCTGCCCAAGCCATGGTGTGCTTTGTCTGGGCCCTGAGCTCAAGCTCAGATGGAACTGGAGCAGGCTGAGCACACATTCTCTCCTAGATAAGCAGTCTGGAAAGGCCATAAATGTGAATGCAGGCTGTTGAGACAATGCCAGCATATCTAAAAATCAGAGTAATGAGCTCAAGCTGCCGTCACTAGGAGCATGTGTGTCTTTTCCTGCCTCACTTTCTGGAAACCCATGGGTATTCCTGCAAAGGAAGGGACATCCTAAAGTGGTTGCTGACTCTAACCCAAGAGAGAGGCATCTTGCAGAGCTAATTGAGTTATTTACCCAGGAACTCAAGCAACATTCGCTGTCGGGATTGATGAAATCTTATTTTGCCTGTGGAAGTCAATCACCTGGTTCTCATCCAACTTTGCTAGAACAGAGCACTACTCATTAAACCTTTTCAACCTGTACCAGAAACAAAACTCAAACTTCCCATTTTCTTTTTCCTCAGAAGGTTCAATCACAGAGTAATTTAGTTTGGAAAGGATATATGGAGATCACCTGTATAAAAACTGTTTCTCAAAGTCTTTTACTGCCAGAAGAAAGTCACCAGTCATTTTCAATAACTTTTTTTTTTGAGGATGCTTTACCAAAAAATTTTCTCTAATAGGCTGGAAGCCCATCTCTCACTGCGTAGAGAAGATACTACCTGCCCATGCTTCCTAGAAGCAGGACATTTGCTTTCTGTGTCTATTTCTACGACAATGTCTCAAGGAAATCATGAGACAGCCATCAGTGTTGGAAAAGAAAGCAGAACTGCCTGACCAAAACACTGGAAAGTAAAATCAAGTAGATGCATTTCTTCCTTCTAGTAAGTTTTGGACTTTTTTAAGAGTGGAAGATCTTATCCTCTGCTGAAGTTGTTAATTTCATCTTACATTTCCCACATCTTCTTCTGAGTCAACTATCTTAGCCTGTGTGTTTCACTTTAGCTGCCGCTTCCAGATCCACTCTACCTTTTACCAGTCTATTCCTCTCCTTCTCTCCCCATGCTTTTTTGACATTTCTCATCTTTCTCTTGGCAGTTCCCACCCTGACTCACATCCTCTGCCCCCATTTCCAGTCCTGTTACTCTAACCTTCCTCTAGAACACAATCTGTCAGGTTCCCCAATTTCAAGACCTTGCTTACCCTCTTTCCATCCTTTCTACATTTCTGTCGTCTCCAAGGTCAGAGCATACATGTCTGTCCCTTCCTGAAGTCATTAACTTTCCTTGCCAACTGTTGTGTCCACCAGCTCTGTAAACTCAAGACCAGGGACAACGGGGGCTATAAAAGCAATATAAAACAGAGCATCAGTGCATGGCAATGGGGAGACTGCTGCCTACATAATGAAGATATAGAAAAAAAAAAAAAAAACCAAAAACAAACAAACAAAAAACTGTCAAAATTACAAGACCTAGGTGAATTTAACACACATTCAAAGATTAGGGGGAAAAATTAAAGATTATGTGCTTCAGAAAGGCACTAGTGCTCAGCTAACACTCCTTAAACCTGGTACTACCAGAGCTGAAAGAACAATTTCACAAGTCTCCTGCACACTTGAATACAACTAAAAGACAAAGCAGAAGTCTGATGCTTCTTAATGGCTATGCACACTGCTCCAGTGTTCACATGGCTACCTCAACATAAAGTACCTGATGTCTTACTGAACTTGCCAACTTGTCCTGTATGAGAACCAGTCATACTGATCATTTTTGTATGATAAGTTTTCTCAAAACCTTGAAGTTTTTCAATTCTAAAACATATTTAAAGATTCATGTGAGCTCCTAATGCAACTACAAACCTGATGAAATCTGCTGGCAATCTGATCATTTCCCTTTGAGTTTAACTCAAATATATTCCTGCATGCCTCCACAGAATCAACTTAAAATAACCTGGTGAATTTCCTCCTTATTCTCCAGGGCAGGTATAGTGTTCTAGCTGTGACTTGAACGAAGCTCTGTGAATTATATGGCAAGAACAACCCCATTGTCAGAGCAGTCACCTGAAAATCATGCTAATACCTTAGTGACACTTTGGTAATAGGTGTAACACACACCCAGGAATGGAAAAAGACCTGGCCTGCATGGCCACACAGGCCTGTACAAAAGCAGGGAAAAGGAAATGCTCCAGGAAAAGCAGGAGTTGTTTCACTCACAAATGTCCCAAGCTCTTAACAAAGGGATAGAAATCATTTTGGTGATGCTTTCCTCTCCATTCTTCCCTTTTCTGCTCCCTCCATGCTGACATTTCCTCTCTTGCTGCCACCTCCCAAGCAGCTGCTACCCTGTTACTACTCTCCTACCTTCACTGCTTTGAGAATTCATCCAAAGTGTGTCCTTTATCTCCCACTGTACATTTAAAAGCTAGGATATGGCAAAACAAGTATACAGGTCTGTTTCTCAATAAACTACTGTCTTTAAGGTATCTTAACTCACCCTGGTATTTGCAGGCTGTCCCTCAGCCTCCTTCCCTCCATGTCCCCAGAGGTACCGACCCCGCTGTGTCCCCGACACGGTGCCAGCCACTGCTTCCCACCCTGCCACCACTGACTGCTGCCTCACCTCGCCTTCCCCTTCACCCCCCCTGCAGCCCCAGGCCCCTCTGCAGCCCCAGACACGCGGGTGGGCAGGGGAGCAGTCCCACCTCAGCACGGGGAGCGCAGCGCGTCTGTCCCGCAGCGGCGCCTGTGCCTCGCACGCTGTGCTGGGGGTGACACAGCACAGGAAAACCGGCAGCCACCGATGCGCCTGGGCCTGTGAGAGCACAGCCAGCCCTGCTCTTTGTTTCGCTTTTAGGTTCAAACCTGCCCCCTTTTCATTTCAGAACTTGGTTCACCAGAGGCCAGCTCCTCCAGCTGCCTGCGACTGGCAGTGCCCTACAGACCGGCTCACACCCCAAAACTCAGCATTGCATCAGCACAGGGGTAATTTTTTAAATCTTTCCAGCAGAAGCCGGTTTTGTCCTTTCCCCACACCCCTCCCAGGCAGGGCTGGTGGCTCAGCCCAGAGTGCTCAAAGCCAGCACAGGCTGGCAGCAGCCCTGCTGGCAGCAATGGGCCTCAGCATAGAGGAGCACAGAGGTGGGCAGGTGCTGAGTGGGTGCACCTTATCTCCATGAATTTTACTCACTTGTATCTATCCAAATGACCTCACAGTACTTTTGCTTTGGCAGTTGCTCTCCACATTGCTGTCAGCACTTCTGAGATTGACAAGCTGAGCACACTGGCCAGGCTGGGAGGAGGATGAAAGGGGTGCTACCAAGCACTGGCCTAGTATAAAAACATCTGACTGCCTAGGAGCAGCTCACCAGCTGTATTTGGGTAGAAAAGGACAGTGTCACCTGCCAGTCGTACCACAATGGATAAAGAGACAAGACCACATTACAGCTGTGGGTTTAATTATACTGGAACCAGAAATGTCAAAGAGGGGAGGATGGCAACAGTAACCCAGTAGGCTCTCAAGCCTATAAGAAAAAAGAAAAAACCTCTTTTTTTTCCACACAAGGAGTCTCTAATCTGAGCCATAGTTGACCAGCAATGGTTGTGCTGGCATTAGGCCAAAATTTTTACATGGTTTCTTCAAGAAAGTCATCTTTCTTCACAGCTGACTTGTCCCTTTCATAACCAGTGGTCATGACAAGGCAGATTACCAGCTCTTTCAGCAGAGGAGACCTATTAATTTGTTTGATAGGATATCAGGATACCCTGCTCCTGCCCAAACAGACAGCAAATGTTCCACCCTTTCACTAGTTGGGAAGAAATCCCATGAATCTGGCCCACACATAAAGAAACGTTCTGTTCCCATTCCGAGGAAAACATGACAGGGCTCTAGTGAAAATCCCAACTTCTTCATGATTAGATAAACCACAGTGTCTTACCTCAATAAGGCCTGTTCATTTTCCTAGTACATCCATACATACACTTGTTCCAGGATGGGATCCAACAAAATCACTGCAAAAGTGGGTTGGTTAATTTTTATTTCCCAGGTTAGGGTTGGGTGGTTTTTTTCCTAGCCAACGTTTGATCTCTCTGGCACTACAATACTGCTTGCCTGCCCACCCTACACAGTGCCTATATTGGAAGAAGAATACACTGCTAGAGCTTGCAAGGTTCATTTAAGATACACAATACGCTAATACAGTCTGTTAAGTCATAGAGAATGATTTTTAAAACAAGCAAAGAAATGTCCTCCACTAAAGAAAGAAAACTCTAATGTGTGGAAAAAATGCCAGTTTAGGTCTGTGGTGTCATGGTCCACAGGGGAGGCTTTTCCACCCTCAATACTAATTATGTGCTGGGCAAGATACAGCACTATACATTAAGCACTATATCTGATCAAGCAGAAGACTTTTTTAAATGGTTTACTAGCTATTAGGTATCCTGCACTCTACACGCTGTGCTGACATAAGATTTTACTGCTTGCAGATGCAATTGCCAAAGACTAAAAGGTTTTATTTTCTCAAACCACACAAACTATATTACTACTCCTGAATGCTATATTAGGGGGAATCCCCTTAAAAGAGAAGAAAAATTTCTGGCTGGCAAGTTGCTAGTGAAAAAGATCCAAACTGGCTAAACTAAACCTGCAAAGCAACCAGTACAAAAATACAAATGGCATCAATCTCTGTCTTCCTCTACATCTATCTTGAACTGTGGGGTATGGGAGCAGGAGAGGAAGAAGGGCTGCAGAAATGCCCAACGTGTGGACACTGCACAACTCAGTTCCCTGACAATCCCCTTCTCTGGTGTCACTATCTGCTGGCTTTGTGGGCAAAATTGACCGCTGGTCGCTGGTAGCCAGCACACACAGCCTGGCGACCTGAAAAGGCCATTGATTTTCCCTGTCCTTACGAGCACGCTCTGCTGAGCTTGGAGCCGTGTGCTCGTAACTTTAAGGGGGTGCGTTTTGTTTAAGTGTGCCTTTTCTTGGCCTGAATTTCCCCCAAAAAGCTGAAGAGGGCATGTGCTTATTATCTTTTAGTGCAGCATGTGCTCGGTGCAACCTGAGCTCTTCGGATACTTCGGTCTGAAAATTAGAAAAAAAAAAAAAAAATTAATTGCGAGGAAAAACAAGGCTGCTCTGCGACTTTGATTCAATCAATTACCATTATCTTGCAGCGCAGCCCTCCCCGCCGCCCCCGGACCAGTTGTGTTTAACTTTCCTCGCCAGCCGCGGCCCCGCAGCGCGCTGGCGGAGCGGCGCTGCCGGCTGCGCTCCCGCGCGGGGCCCTTATCAGCCGCTCCCAGTCAGCGCCGGCCCCGCACAGCTGGCAGGGACCCCCTCCGTCCCCGCCTTATCTGCCAGCGCAGCCCCGGCCGGGCCGGGAGGGGCCCGCGGCCGCCCCCGGCCGGGCCGGGCTCTGCCGCCGGCCGCCCCGCTCCCGCCGAGCCTCCTCCGGCGAGCCCGAGCCGTCTGAAGAGAGGCAGGAACAAAACCGCAAATTTAGATTAATAAAGCATTTGTTGATTCTACAGAAACTTAGCAGGCCCCTAAGAAATCCACCAGAGACCTGTGCAGCTCCAGTAATTTTCTGTTATATTATCTTTCTTGTAAAATACTTCCCCAGACAGAGCCCCCAAAGGGGTTCAAATATCACTGTGACTAACCGAAATCAATGTGCACTCACCTATTGACATTTTTACATAGTTTTTGGATTTAGTATCCGGCCCAAAACACAATCAAATCTTCTGCCAAGGAAATAACAGGCACTTAGCTAGTCAGCTATTAGTGTTACAAAGGAAAAAATGTGGGCACCCAAGGGAGATGGGAGAGACGGCATTG